>NW_027069778.1:105148-228442 GCF_002906115.3 Quercus suber | reverse complement strand
AAAATACTCATATAAATTCATACATCTCTAAAATACCCTTATCTTTTAGTTAAATAATTTTAAATTTAAAAACACAAACGGATTGAAAGAGTAATTTACTATTTTTTTTTTAAATTCCTAAGTTTTAGGCTTTTTCTTTTATTTTCTCCAATTTAAATTACTACTTTTATTTTAAATTCAAAATTTCAAACTTTTATCAACTTTCACGTAGAGAAATATCCTAAAAATTGGGACACTATCTCAATATCTCTATTTGTTAAAATAGAAGAAAAAAAAAAATCTCTTAATTTTACAGCCAACTCTTCATTTCCCATAACCTTCTAGCTAGGTGATTTTATTTTGAATTATATATTTGTAGATTGAAGGTTGGCTCAAACGTTTTACAGGCCTAAGGCAAAATCTTCAAATTGGGCCTTTATGTTATCACTTAAATAATATTTAACTAGCATTTTATATAATAAATTTAAAAAAAAATTCATTCTTTTTACTTATTAATATGATTTTTTTTTGAAAATGTTAAAGTTATAACAAATTTTACTACAAACTAATTTGTATGATGTGATCAGTGACATGAGGCTTAAAAAAATGCTAAAGATATTATAAAATTTACAACATGAGAATTATAAAGATATATCACCATTACAAAATTTCATTCAAAAATGCATTTAATAGTTTGTTGAAGTCCACCTATCATATTCATTGTCATATCAAATTATAAAAGTTATGTAGTAAAATTTATAGTATTTTTAACATTTACCTATTTGAATTACTTGTGATTAGTAACATATCTATTTGTATGACATATTTATTTAAATTTGTCTTATCTCTATCTCTAGCGTTACTTAATTCTTTGAGCTTCTTAACAGTGAAAAAAAATGTAAACTAATTTTATTATTATTATTATTATTATTTTTTTTTATAAAAGACCAAGCAAGAAGAATGTTCACCTACCCGGACTTTCCGTCATGTTCACTGCTACTGACATATGATACATTGCTAGCCATTCATTTTCTCTCATTCAAGCCTGGCAAACAACTCTTTTGTCTTAAAAAAATGGGCTAAGAAACGATATCCACAATAAGACATGAGTGGCGATCCCTATCCTTTGCTTTATCGGGCGTGTGAGAGAACAAACGAGAGCATTAAGCCAATAAGTCGGTCCATCCCAGGGCCAGCAGTCTCCGATGGAGAAAAAGAGCATCGTTGACTCCAGAGAAGTAAGCGAAGGACCGTGTAACTAATAAATAAAACGAGCAGCTTGCATCTTTATCATCTTCTAGTAACGACCAGTTGTCTACAGATTCTCCCTCATACTCTATCGGATCTGATCCGTTTAGATTCCACAGATCCAGCCGATTTGGTCTAGTCCTATCCGACCCAACCCCGGAACTTAGAATGGCCAGCATGTTTTGGACGGTAGAACGGGGAGAGGCTTAAAGGATTGACGAAATCCGTGCCCGTAGCCCCAACAAAGTCTTCCCTCGGCTCGGTATCCCGTTTCTTGAAGTCAATGAGCCTCCTCCCTCGAGTGGTCTTGTAGCTTGATAAGGTTTAAGAATTCCTCCATTGAAAACGAGAGGAATTCCTGTTCATAGGTCTGCCCCTCCTACTCGAGTAGCAGCTCTGGCTCGTGAGACCTTGATAGCTCCTCCTAGGCATGGATTTTTTTTTTTTTTTTTTTTTTTTAAATTGCCCCTAAATTTGGAGCATTTCTCTAGTAGGGGGGGGGGGGTCCTAGGCACTGGCCTAAGTAGCCTAGGCCTAGGGCCGGCCCTTTGAATCCACATAGTATGACAATTTTTTTTTTTTTTTTTACATTGCTTAATGCAAAGATAAAGCATAAACACTCAGTTTGTGGCAAAAATATATATCATACCAACTTAATCTTAAGAATAGAAGAAAAAAAAATTCTCTTAATTTTACAGCCAACTCTTCATTTCCCATAACCTTCTAGGTAATTTTATTTTGAATTATATATTGGTAGATTGATTGAACCCACATGGTATGACAAATTTGTGTTTTTTTATATATCGCTTGATGCAAAGATAAAGCATAAATTAACACTCAGTTTGTCACAAAAATATATCATATATACCAACTTGCTACGTAAATAAAGTGTGAAGGAATCAGCCTTTTTCACCATTTATAGTAATATTTTAGCATAAACCAGTAAAATAGCAAAGAATTTCATGGACTTACACAGGTTTAATGCCAATCTTGCTCAATGGATAAATAATAAAGCGCTATTCATTATAATATAGTTTATTCCGAAATATTTTATATGTAATGAACTATGAAAGCCAAAAGGCAAAAGCGCCTACAATTATTTTATTTTATTATATATGTTTTCACCACATATCTTATTATGTAAAATCAAATAAGGGGTGTGTACATCATGATCTAATTGGCCAAGTGAGAGATAATGTTGAATCGTGCAGCCAGCTAGCCATCATTGCATTCAACGGTTAGAAATATATTTTGATTTTTAAGCATATGTTATTGTGCTATGGGTGTATTAATAATTTAATACACCCATAGCAAAACATATACTTGAAAATTTCTTAGAGGTTGTTTTTCAATAGATCTGGCACCATCTCCTTTGACAATATGTAATTTATAAAACATTTGTTTTCAATAAAATATCAATGGCTATAAAAGTGCAAACTTTGTCGAGTAATGAATGTTTAGCTTGATTCGACAGAAAGTTAAATGTTCAAGCTCGGTTCGAGTTTGAACCAACTTTAAAATAATAATGTTTGAGCTTGAACTCATTTGAAAGTATAAAAGCTTAAACTTGGCTTGGCTTATTAGTCAAGATGAACTCGATCTCAATATAAAGGTCAAATTCGAACTCAATATCAGCTTCTGAGCAAAATCCAACACAAGTATATTATTAGGTTTTATTAAGCTCATTTGGTTTGGATGAGTGGTCTCACCTTTCAATTATTTAAAGTCTTAATAAGATATGAGTTTATTTATTACCAATTATTTAAAGTCTCACCTTCTAATTATTCAAGCCCATATCAAATTTATTACCAAGCATAAAAAGAGCTTAGGCTCAGCTTAATTTTGATCAAGCCTATTGTTCATAAGCTTGTTTATGAACCCTTTTTTTTTTTTGCCTTGGGTTTGTCTCATTTATTATACAACTCTAAAACTAAGGCTAAAGCTTATTTTGGGCACATTATTTCAAAAATTAGACGTATTTTGGTAAGGTTTTGACGAATTATAACTAAGATTTTTTTTTTTTTTTATTTTTAATTTGTACATATAAGGGGGAAAATAAGTTAGCCAAGAAATCATCAGCCTCATTGTACGTGCACATGCTATGTGCATAATCTGTTTTTTTTTTTTTTTTTTTTATTTTTAATTTCATTTATTTTTTTTCAAAAATTTCGTAATTCTAGGCTTATAATTATAAGACTGAAAACTAAATTAAACGAAAAATTTCTACCATTCAAGATTTTTTTAATGATTCAAAAGTATAGTAACTACCATTTGTGACACGTATGCTCAGTGATTTTCTTTATAATGATTGTTCTAAAAGTCAATTTTTTGATAGTAGGTTTACAATATATATATATATATATATATTTTTTTTTTTTTAAGTTTGAATTTCTAATCAAATGAAGGCATAACAACTTGGATATTCTAAACCATCATCAATTATATCAAATGACAACATTAGTTGACCTGCATACCTCCAATGGATGGTGGGTTATGAAAGTAAGTAGAGATTTGCAATAAGAATTAATGGTGGGTTATGAAAGTTAGTTGAGCAGCATACCTTCAATGGAGTCCATTTTGGTTTGGCTAGAGGTACAAAACATTTAGTCATTTACACAAACGAATTGGATCGGATGATATGTTTTCTAAAAATAAAAAGTCTCAAAAATATCAAAATAAATCAAGCTAGCTAATTTAAACATATCCCCAATGTACATATAAATTAAAGAAAAATGTAAAATACATATTTTTTCCAAAGTATTAATTAAAAATTATATTTATCCAAAACAATATTTATCTTTTTCTTAGTTTTCTATACAACCCATGGCGGTTCAACTCAATCCATGTGGGGTGGGTTGGATTGGATTGAAATTTTTTTAATCCACTGGGTTGGATAAAAAAATCCACTTAACTTGACCCATGCACACCTCTAGCTTTGTCATTGCTAACAGAAAGCCATGCCTCCATGGGATTATTGCACTCATGATGTGTTGACATTATTGAGTTTGGGAATCAAGCTTTTCAAGGTGCCTACCAATCATCTCTCTTACAAAAACAATCGTTGTGGGAGATGGTAGATTTGAAGATATAACTACTACTGGGACTAGAATTGGAATTAATACTTCAATAGACACATGTTTTCAAGTAAAAAATCCATGCTCCTTGGAAGCCATTTTGTACTTATTGATCTTTGGTTTCCTCCACTATTTTAAGTGAAATTAACATTAGAGGTTGAAAAAAGAGAGAGTACATTTTCAGTTGTTAACTAAGAAAGACAATATGAAAAACTCTTGTACGTTACCAACTATTTATCTGTATAATACTCTTTATTTAATTGTTTGAATCATGTGAAAAATGACACACAATTCATTCACAATCACACATTACATAAGAATTTTGCTCGTTAAGTAAATTGTATTTCTTGACACGAGGCAAGTATGTTATTCTCCTTTTCTCTCTTTAATTATTCTTAGTATCTATTTGATTAACTTGTTCAGGGCATGTTATTTCAAAAACCGAGACACATTTTGGTAAGGTTTTGATAAATTATAACTAAGGAATTAAAAAAAAAAAAAAAACACTTGTTGCGTCTTAAATAATGCTCTCAAGTGTAGGATTCTCGCCAAGTAATAACTCGGTGAGTCCGAGGTCGAATCCACAAGGATAAGGGAAATGATTAGTAAACCATAATAAGATAAAATTAAAACTGTTCAAATCATTGGTCAATGCATAATAATTTTTACCCTCCTAATTTAGTTGTTCAAATGAGCTTACATTGAGACACAATAATCTATTAATATATTAGAGTTAGCTTAATATTTGAATTACCCTCCATATTTTCTAGCACTAAATGTTCAAATTTTCCTTTAATCAAAACTTAAGGTGGTAAATGGTTCTAAAGGTTCCAAAATTGTAGCACAAATGACATTTTATGGTGTTTTTAAAGGAGATATTTAATGTTGAAAAATTTAAATTCCTATTCCCAAGGTTTCAATTTACTCAATTGGTAAAGTTTTTGATGGTTGAATAAGAGATTTAGAGTTTAATTGCCGTCTACACAAAAAAATTAATTGGTGTCTTGATTCAAAAATAAAGAACTATTATTAAAAGTGGACGTCATAGATTTAATCTCTCTTAAAAAAATATTTTTAATAATACTAAAAAGAAAAAACTATTATTTAATAAATCTTACAGTACTTTAGATAGATGAAAGCACATTAAACTCTTGCATAATGCTATTACTATAGGGCTTTTGTGGTACTATTTAGGGGCGTAGGGGGCATGTCCCTCTTGACTTTTCAAAAATCTTCCTCTTCTCTTGTATTTTAGGTATAAAAATAATAATTTTGGACAAATTTAAATAATAGCCCTCCTAGATTTGTACTAAAATCATGTAATGCAATTATATAGTTGACCAATGCATTTTTTGTTCCCTCTAATTATTCTTATGTTGTACATAGCTTATTAATTGACCAACTTGATTTCTTTGGTTTGAGAAAATGCTAATCTAATCCAACCCATAGGAATTGGGTTTGGTTGGCGGATCGAGACAATTTTTGAGACCTAATTGTTTTTTGTTTTTTTCTTTCAGCCTATTATTCAATAAATTGTAATTTACATCTTTGGGTCAAATATTTCATTTTCATCGAAACTAACCTATCAAAATAAATCAAGCTTACTAATTTAAACATAGCCACAACATACCTACAAATTAAAAAAGAAATTTAAATACATATATTTTCTAAATGATTAAATTAAAATTCAATTACACCTTTTTTTATATGAAAATTATATCCAAAAAAAAAATCCCTAATAATAAGTGACTTAATCATTTTCACAATCAATTATATTATTTTTTCTATTAGCAAAATAATAAGAGACTTAATAATTTCA
The DNA here is from genome assembly GCF_002906115.3 of Quercus suber. NCBI lineage: Eukaryota > Viridiplantae > Streptophyta > Magnoliopsida > Fagales > Fagaceae > Quercus > Quercus suber. Next base: position 222,322 of record NW_027069778.1, on the reverse strand, counting down.
TTAAAACAACTCTATGTCTTAAAATTCTACAGCTAAAATTAGACCGTCATTAGCAAATTTTTCAAAAAAAAAAAAAAAAAAAAATTCAAACTATAGTTGGACAGGAAGTGGTAAGGTCTAATTGAAATCAGGGATATCACAATGTATTTTGGGATCTAAGGCAAAAAAATTGAATGAGGATTTTATTATTATTTAAATAACTAAATAATGTTTTATTTAAATTGTAATATTATTATTTATTAAAAAATTATTTTTCTGTAATTTTTGAGATACAAAATTAATAATTAAATATGATAAATGATAAGAGAGATCTTTTAAATTTTATTGTTAACATATGGGATTCCTACAACAAGAAACAATATCTAATTTTAGCATTTTGGATAGAAACCGTGTAAAAGGAAGAATAAAAAGGTAATTCGTTATTGAAAAAAAAAAAAAAAAAAACTAATTTTGCTTTACCAATTACCACAGCACTTAATGTGTAAAAGGAAAAAACTAAGACTAATAATTGAATAAATAAAGAACTTTTTTTTTCCCTGTGCATATGGTGTTTGATTCCGATTTTTTTTTATTTATTTTAGTTTTTGCCTTTTATTTTTAGTTATATTTTTTATTTTTGCCTTCAAGAGTCAGCCTATAAAATTCTTAATTTTAAGTTTAATTTTGATAGACTCTTTCACTTTCTGTGCTTAAGAGAGGAAATTTTCACAATTTCAAGTTTTCTATTACAGCAGATAGACTGAAAATTTAAGAGATTCAAATATAGAATTTAAAAAAAAAAAAATTATTAACTAAAATTTTCGTGACAATGCAGGCCATTATTTCTAAATGCCTTAATAATTTGATTTTCATGAGATTGGGCTTTAATTATATTATCTTGGTTAATAGATGGGCCTTATATCTGTTGGGGGCCTTAGGCAAGTGGGTGGAGCCGGCCCTGATTGAAATTCTATCTTGTTTTAAGAGGCGGTGGGGTGCAATAGGTCGGTTGTCACTTCTATATATATTCTATACTAACTGTTGTATTGGCACTAAATAGATAAGCCGCCGAGTCAAGAAAGAAAACCAAACCAAGAAGAAGAAGGTGATGATTTGGCTGCCGTGTGGATCTAAGTTCAATCCTGAGGATGATCAACTCATAAACCTGTATCTAATAAAAAAGGTACGTGGGCAATCCTTAGGCTTGCTTCATGATGCCATGCTATATTTTGGTTCTGTTTATGGTTCTAATGGAAATCCTCCTTTGCCTCCGTGGGAGTACTGTACTCATGATAAAGCATTGTTGGATTATGAGAAGTACTACTTCTTTACTATGTTAAACAGAGTAGGTGGTGATGAGAGCCGTGTGGCTCGAACGGTCGGTCATTATGGGGCTTGGCACGTAAGTAGTACCAATGAAGCCTATGATCCAAAAACCCAAAAACTTATTGGGATGAAGAAATTGTTGAATTTTAAGGTATATGAAAAAGATGGGATGAGCAAAACTGAATGGATTATGCATGAGTTTAGTCTTGCTGGGGATTCATTGGAGGGAGCAGACCCAGAATTATGCCGCAAGTTAGTCCTTTGCGTTATTCAGAATACAGAGAAGAAGGGTTTTGATCATAAGGGAATGAAGTGTAATTTCAGGCATTGTTTCTCGTGCCGAAATCAGCAGCAACCTCTCCAAACAATGTGGAAGACTAGGAATCAGGCTATTGAGTACCAATCACCTGTCCCAAACAACAACTTTACTATTCCCAGTGAGACAGGAACTAGGATTGGCACCTCATCTGGCACCTACCAATCAAAAGTGAATACCAGTTACAACCATACTGCTAGTGCTGCTACTGGTGCTGAAACTGGGATTGGTACTTCATCAGGCACCTATGTTGATGTGGGAGATTCATGTACTAACCAAGTCTTCAATTCAGAAACAACCCGGCCAACCAAGAGGATATGCAGACTTTATCAAGATGTGGGCATTGGCATGGACGTGCCTAGTCTACCATTGGGTAGTGGGTTCGAGTTGGGGAATCATGATTTTCAAGATTCCTATCAATCATCTCTTTCGAACACCACAAATATGGGAGCTTTGTACATGGACTACAACTTTAAACAAGAGACAAATATAGAAATTCCAAGTCTGCCACCGGTTAATGGGTTCGAGTTTGGGAATCAAGCTCATCAAGATGCCTTCCAATCATCTCCCTGGGACCCCACAAATATGGGAGCTTTGTACACTGACTGTGACTTTGATCAAGAGACAGGCATGGGCATGCCCAGTTTACCACTGGGTAGTGGGTTCCATTTAGGGAATCAACCTATTCAAGATGCCTATCGTTTATCTCTCCCGAACCCCAAAAATATGGGAGATTTCGATTCAAAGGAAGCCTGGAGCAAGAAGACGTGCTGTCTGCCACCAATACCACCCAATGTTGGTCAATCCTCTGGTTTTAGTGGTTTTATTTTGTAATTTATAGGCACAAACTTTTACTTTAGTTCAATTTGTTCTATTCTGTTATTTTATTTGAAAGGTACTTGTTTTAAGTAATTTGTATTCAATTTGTTCATTCTATAGCCAATGATGAAAAAATCTCAAGTTGTCAAGTCCTGGGTTTTTTTTTTTTTTTTTTTTAAATGATATGTGGGCGCGCAATTGCAGACATTACATTTTGTATATATATATGTGGAAGACTAGGAATCAGGCTATTGAGTACCAATCACCTGTCCCAAACAACAACTTTACTATTCCCAGTGAGACAGGAACTAGGATTGGCACCTCATCTGGCACCTACCAATCAAAAGTGAATACCAGTTACAACCATACTGCTAGTGCTGCTACTGGTGCTGAAACTGGGATTGGTACTTCATCAGGCACCTATGTTGATGTGGGAGATTCATGTACTAACCAAGTCTTCAATTCAGAAACAACCCGGCCAACCAAGAGGATATGCAGACTTTATCAAGATGTGGGCATTGGCATGGACGTGCCTAGTCTACCATTGGGTAGTGGGTTCGAGTTGGGGAATCATGATTTTCAAGATTCCTATCAATCATCTCTTTCGAACACCACAAATATGGGAGCTTTGTACATGGACTACAACTTTAAACAAGAGACAAATATAGAAATTCCAAGTCTGCCACCGGTTAGTGGGTTCGAGTTTGGGAATCAAGCTCATCAAGATGCCTTCCAATCATCTCCCTGGGACCCCACAAATATGGGAGCTTTGTACACTGACTGTGACTTTGATCAAGAGACAGGCATGGGCATGCCCAGTTTACCACTGGGTAGTGGGTTCCATTTAGGGAATCAACCTATTCAAGATGCCTATCGTTTATCTCTCCCGAACCCCAAAAATATGGGAGATTTCGATTCAAAGGAAGCCTGGAGCAAGAAGACGTGCTGTCTGCCACCAATACCACCCAATGTTGGTCAATCCTCTGGTTTTAGTGGTTTTATTTTGTAATTTATAGGCACAAACTTTTACTTTAGTTCAATTTGTTCTATTCTGTTATTTTATTTGAAAGGTACTTGTTTTAAGTAATTTGTATTCAATTTGTTCATTCTATAGCCAATGATGAAAAAATCTCAAGTTGTCAAGTCCTGGGTTTTTTTTTTTTTTTTAAATGATATGTGGGCGCGCAATTGCAGACATTACATTTTGTATATATAAATTATTTTTTTGGAATGGGAAAAGAAATTCATTTTGAGAGCTGATTTTGCATTTACATTTGTTTCTTTGTTCACTTGATTGTGTCTTCAAGCCTTTAAGTATTTCGATCCTAGAAAATATTTGACATGTTAAACACTTACCTCAAGTGTTTGAAAAGTATAGTAACTACCATTTGTGACATGTATGCTCGGTGATTTTCTTTTTAATGATTGTTCTAAAGTCAATTTTTTGATAGTAAGTTTACAATATTTTATTTTTTTCAAATTTGAATTTCTAATCAAATGAAGGCATGCCAACTTGGATATTCTAGACCATCATCAATTATATCAAATGACAATATTAGTTGAGCTGCATATCTCCAATGGTGGGCTATGAAAGTAAGTAGAGATTTGCAATAAGAATCAATGGTGGGTTATGAAAGTTAGTTGAGCAGCATACCTTCAACGGAGACCATTTTAGTATGGCTAGAGGAACAAAATATTTACCCAAATGAAATATGATATGTTTTCTAAAAATAAAAAATAAAAAGTCTCAAAAATATCAAAATAAATCAAGCTAGCTAATTTAAACATTTCCCCAACATACATATAAATTAAAGAAAAATGTAAAATACATATATTTTCCAAACTATTAATTAAAAATTATATTACACCTTTTTTATATGAAAATTATAAGAAAAGGAAAAATATATGAAAATTACAAAAAAGAAAAAAATCTAATGACTTAATAATTTTCACAATCAATTAAGAAAATCTATAATTATATTATTTTTGCCATTACCAAAAAATATTTGACTTAATAAATCTTATGGTAGTTTGAATAGATGAAATAACATCAAACTCTTGCATAAGGCTATTACTATTGGGCTTTTGCGGTACTATTACTATTAGAAAGAATATTGTTTAATTTTAGCTGCATTTTTCCTATCTATATTAGAGGTGTGTATTGGGTATGTTTTAACCCAATTTTATTTCTTTGGGTTCAGAAAATGCCAACCTAACCCAACCCATAGGAATTGGGTTCAGTTGGCAGGTTGATGCAATTTTTTGAGACTTAAAAAAAGTTTTTTATTTTATTTTGTTTAAAATTTTTCTTTTTTTCATTCAACCCATTATTCAATAAATTATAATTTACACTATAAGGGCATGTTTTGGATCCTAAGCCCAAAAGATAGGAGGATTAAGGCCCAAAGAGCTCAATACAATAAATTTGTAGAGAATGGGCTGAAAACTAAGCTTCAATGACTAAGACAACACTCACGATGGATTAAAGATGATAAGAAAATGGAGACTAGCAAGTTTTATGTAAAGAAATTCCTCCTCGGCAAAGTCCAAGGAGAGCAGTTCTTGAATATATTTCTCTTAGACTTGATTAATTATAATTATAGTTCTTAATGCTACAATGATTTTTCTATAGAATCTTAGATGATTCCCCTATAATTGGGGTCTTTTTTCTTTATATTACCCTGTTTGCTTCATCTTCACCCTCCACGTGTAGATCAAGCTCCTGACCTTTATCCTTATCCCATCAACACCTTTCTGAAATCTTTGGAAATAGCTATAAGGCTGAATATCACTATTCATGTATCACCTCCACATTAATGAGGCCAGAAAGTTAGCTGCAGAGCTTTTAATGTGGTAGTAGTAACTTTTTCTTAGATATTTCTTAGCTTCCCTCCGTCTTATTCCCTCATGATGTTTATCCTTAATAGTGGAATCGTCTGGAGCGTAACTCTTGATAGTAGAACAAACCTTTTGACCTCTGCTCTGCTTGGCCAAGGAGGCATTTTTCCTCGGACAACCTTACTGAACCTTTATGGCTGGAATCCTTCCATAACTCACTGACTGGTACATTTCTGTTAAAGCCTACTTGTCCTCAGACTGCTAAATATCCTCAGACAAGGCCCACAACCCAATATCATGGTTTTAAAAATCGGTGCGGTGAAAGAATCGAAAAAGAGATTGGTTACCGGTTTTCTGGTCAAATCTCTAACCGATGGTCGAATCGGTACTATAAATAATTTAATTAATAATTATAAAAATAAAAAAATAAATAATTTTATAATGAGTCATTTTAACACTATTTTATATATTTAATATATATATATATATATATGTGTGTGTGTGTGTGTGTGTGTATGCGCGCGCGCGTACACTACGTTCACAATATTTTCTTAACACTTTTACAACAAATCATACTTGGCTATTTTTTATTAGTTCTGATTTGAACCTACCGCTAAAATAACTTTTTTGTCCCACCAATAAAAACTCATAACAACCTAAAATTTAAAATTTGTTATGGAAGTATTGTAAAAATATTGTGAATTTTTTTTTTTTTGGGTAACGTATCTCAATTTTCAACTACCCTCTGCCAACAAATTGTTTTTTAATAACTCACTTTTTTTTCACCTCCACTTCTTCTCTTTTACTTTTACAATTTATCTTTCTTTATTTTTATCTTGATTTTATCTCCTCCACATGTTTACCACCACTGAGTCTTATCTCATTTCAAATTTCAAAAAGCTAGTCTTATCTCCTTACCTTTGGTCAGTCATCACATGGGCACCCAAAGCAAAAATCTTTAAGAAATAGTAAAGACATAAAAAAGCAAAGACATTGCAGAGACTCCGAAGAAAAATGGAAAGCTAAGCAGAAAAGAGACCGAGATACAAGAGAGATGCATCAGATCATGAAATTGTTGAGAAATTATCTTAGGTGAGTGAAAAATTACAAAGAAATCTGTGTACTGTTTGTCCGGTTTAACTGCACCAGTTTCCAGTTATGCTGGTTGAACCAGCGGTTTGTACTATTTGTTCGGTTTTTCTTTTATTTTCGGTTAACTAATAACCGAACCAGATTAAGGTTCGATTCCTGATTGAATCGGTCGGTCTGGTCTGGTTTTTTAAACCATGCCCAATATACACTCCCTTCATCCCTGCATACACCATTAGGTCTAATTTCATTTTCATCAAAATTAAGTCTTAAACTATCAAAATAAATCAAGCTAACTAATTTAAAATTACCCCAACAGCAACATACATATAAATAAAACAAAATATTAAAATACATATATTTTCAAAACCGTTAATTAAAAATTATAATACACCTTTTTTTTTTATATCAAAATTAAAATTATAAAAATAATATAAACATATAATAAAATACAAAAAAAAAACCCAAATAATAAAAGTGACTTAAAATTTTCACTATCAGTTAAATTAAAATATTATTTTTGCTATTAACAAAATAATAACTGACTTAATAATTTTGGCTATTTTAAATCTAAAAAACTCTAGCTATGTCCTAGAATTATATATATGACTAACATTATACGGTTTATACCGTCATTAGTAAAATTTTCGGAAAAAAAAAAAGTAATTGTCCAAATTATTTGGATGATCTCACACACATACTTGAAGTGGAATACCAGTTTAATTAGAATTTATCTGTTTTTTTTTTTTTTCTTTTAATTTAAGACTTCAAGTCCTATTACTATCATTAGTCAAATAATAATAATAATAATAATAATAATAATTAGCCGACATATCCACATATGTGCTATGTCGGTGCTGTCTCCCTATATATTCATGCCTGGGCCAAAGGAAAAAAAAAACCAATATATCAAGGAGCTAGAAGCGAAAGTCAAAGAAAAGAAAACGAAGAATTAGAAGATGATGATTTCGCAGCTATTGGGTTTGCCAGAAGGCGCTAAGTTTGTACCGGAAGATCACGAAGTCATCAACCTGTATCTAACAAAACAAGTGCGTGGGCAACCTTTGGGTTTGCCTCATGATGCCATGAAATACCATAAATCTGTTTATGGATCTTCTGAAGAAAAGCCTTTGCCTCCATGGAAATACTGTAATGATGATACGGCGTTGTTGGATTATGAGAAGCACTACTTCTTTACTATGTTAAATAGAGTGAGCGAGGACCGTGTGGCTCGTACGGTCGGTAATTATGGGGCTTGGCACGTAAGTAATACCAAGGATATCTATGATCCAAAAACCCAAAAACTTATTGGGATGAATAAATTGTTGAATTTTAAGGTGTATGAAGGAGACGGAAGGATGAGCAAAAGTGAATGGATTATGCATGAGTTTAGTCTTGCTGGGGATTCATTGGAGGGAGCAGACCCAGAACTATGCAGCAAGTTAGTCCTTTGTGTCATTCAGAATACAGAGAAGAAGGGTTTTGATCATAAGGGAATGAAGTGTAATTTCAGGCACTGTTTCTCGTACCGAAATCAGGCCATTGCGTACCAATCACCTTTCCCAAACAACAACTTTACTACTCCCAGTGAGACAGGAACTAGGATTGGCACCTACCAATCAGAAGTGAGTACTAGTTACAACCATACTGCTAGTGCTGCTACTGGTGCTGGAACTGGGATTGGTACTTCATCAGGCACCTATGTTGAGGTGGGAAATTCATGCACTAACCAAGTCTTCAATTCAGAAGCAACCCGGCCAACCAAGAGGATATGCAGACTTTATCAAGATATGGGCTTCTTTTGATTTTATCTTTCTAATTTTTTTTAAGGAAGTTCATATAATTAAAAAATAGTTATACTGCTGTCCAGGGACGGACCCAAGATTTCAAGCTGGGGGGTCGGAGATAAGCGAAAAAAAAAAATCAAATACACATCCATATAATATTAATAAACTATCAATCAAGACAAATATTCAAAAATCATTGTTTCTTAATATATTAAGATACAATCATCTACCAACAAAAACAAAAGACACCGTGAGTCAACTATGGACTGTAACCAGAGCATTTACAATAGAAATATTGCAGATGTAATTACCATGCGGGTTGACACCCAAAAGACAATAACAAGGAAAGAAGGATCTTGCTAAACATTAACTTGGGCTAGGGGTGTTTTTGTTATGATCAAAATAAAAAAGCAAGAAAAAAAAAATTCTAAGGTCATAACCAAAGAAAGTACTTTGCTATAAATATAAACTGTTAGGTTCTAAGGTCTTAGGATTTTATGTATTTAGAACTCTAATTTGTAATGTTGGCAAACCATGATCAAAACATTGTATTTAGTCTTATTTAGACTTGCTCAAAGTTGGTTTAATATTGTAAAGTTGGAATCGAGTGGCTGCAGAAGTACTTGGGACTTTCGGCCTGGCTCGATCGATCGAAGAATAGGTTCGATCGATCGAAATTCGCACAGGTTGAATTTTCTGCAGAATTTCCAACTCAGCCCTACTTCATTAAACGTTTAGGGTTTTATGTTTTTACCCTAGGTATATAAACAAAACCCTAGCCACGTTACCAAGGATATCTATGATCCAAAAACCCAAAAACTTATTGGGATGAATAAATTGTTGAATTTTAAGGTGTATGAAGGAGACGGAAGGATGAGCAAAAGTGAATGGATTATGCATGAGTTTAGTCTTGCTGGGGATTCATTGGAGGGAGCAGACCCAGAACTATGCAGCAAGTTAGTCCTTTGTGTCATTCAGAATACAGAGAAGAAGGGTTTTGATCATAAGGGAATGAAGTGTAATTTCAGGCACTGTTTCTCGTACCGAAATCAGGCCATTGCGTACCAATCACCTTTCCCAAACAACAACTTTACTACTCCCAGTGAGACAGGAACTAGGATTGGCACCTACCAATCAGAAGTGAGTACTAGTTACAACCATACTGCTAGTGCTGCTACTGGTGCTGGAACTGGGATTGGTACTTCATCAGGCACCTATGTTGAGGTGGGAAATTCATGCACTAACCAAGTCTTCAATTCAGAAGCAACCCGGCCAACCAAGAGGATATGCAGACTTTATCAAGATATGGGTATTGGCATGGACATGCCTAGTCTACCACTGGGTAGTGGATTAGAGTCGGGTATTCAAGCTATTGAAGATGTCTATCAATCATCTCTCCCAAACCCCATAAATATGGGAGCTTTGTACATGGACTACAACTTTAGACAAGAGACGAACATGGGCATGCCCAGTCTACCACCGGGTAGTGGGTTCGAGTTTGAGAATCAAGCTAAGCAAGATGTCAATCAATCATCTTTTTGGAACCCCACAAATATAGAAGCTTTACAGACTGTAACTTTGATCAAGAGACAGGCATGGACATGCCCAGTTTACCACTGGGTAGTGAGTTCAATTTAGGGAATCAAGGAATCCAACATGCCTATCATTCAACTCTCCCAAACCCCCAAAAAATGGGAAATTTCAATTCAGAGGAAGCTTGGAGCAAGAAGACGCAATGTCTGCCACCACTACCACCCAATATTGTTCAATCCTCTGCATATGGTGGTTTTTTATTATAAGTTATAGGCACAAACTTTTACTTTAGTTCAATTTGTTCTATTCTGTTATTTTATTTGAAAGGTATTTGTTTTAATTAATTTGTATTCAATTTGTTCATTCTATAGCCAATGATGAAAAAATCTCAAGTTGTCAAGTCCTGGTTTAAAAAAAAAAAATGATATGTGGACAATTGCAGACATTACATCTTGTAAATACAAATTATTTTTTGGAATGGGAAAAGAAATTCATTTTGAAAGCTGATTTAGCATTTACATTTGTTTCTTTGTTCACTTGATTGTGTCTTCAAACCTTTGGATTATATGGCCATCGATCCCTGCAAAAAAGGTGGCTATGGACATTGAATCCAGTATTGCACATTATAGTTGCTCAATTGGCTTCAATTAATGTTCAAGTGTCTAGTTAACATTTAACCCAAAACACAATTTTGTTTGGTTTTCTTTCTCTTTTGCAAGGATTTGCTTCTTTTGATTTTATCTTTCTAATTTTGTTAAGTTCATATAATTAAAAAATACTTATATTGTTGTCTAGGGACGAACCCAGGATTTCAAGCTAGGGGGTCGAAGATAAGGAAAAAAAAAAAAAAATTCAAATACGCATTCATATAGTATTAATAAACTATCAACTAAGACAAATACTCAAAAATCATTGTTTCTTATTATATTAAGATACAATCATCTTCCAACAAAAAACAAAAAACACTGTAAGTCAACCATGGACTGTAACCAAAGCATTGACAACAGAGATATTGCAGGTGTAATTACCATGCGGGTTGACACCCAAAAGACAATAACATGGAAAGAAGGATCTTGCTAAACATTAACTTGGGCTAGGGAAAGAGGTGTTTTTGTTATGATCAAAATAAAAAGCTAGAAAAAAAAATTCTAAGGTCATAAACAAAGAAAGTACTTTACTATATATATAAACAACTAGATGAAAGCAACCCCTTTACTTAAGAAAGAAATCAATTTCCTACAATAATAAAATAAATAAATAAATAAATAAAAGAAATCAAATCCCATGTTTATATTAAAGTGCCAAAAATTAGAAAACCAAGAGTACTCCAAGGTGGCTTATCAACATTAGGCAATCTCAAAAGACAAATATAGCTTTCAATGACACCAGCATCAAGAATCATACAACAACAACAAACAAAGCCTAGTCCCACAATTTTGGGGGTCGGCTAGCAAGAATTATAAGGGACATAAATAAAATAACTTCCAAGCCTGAAATAATATCCTCCAGGAGCCAACAAAGTAATACAGTTTACCGACCAAATTACCACTCAGTTTATTGATCAACCCAAATCATGAATTTTATGATCACAAAACCCACAAACTTCATAAACACAGTTATAGAATAACACAAAATTTGAAATTGTCAAATTCAAACAGAACTTTTAGCAATTAACATACAAGAAGAAAAGAGCAGCGTATAGAATCACCACCAGCCATAAACCACTTGGATGTACTTATGTTTAAGCCACCTGGAGCTTCTCCTCAAGCCGTCAAGTCTACTCAATATAAGTTTTGCCTTTGCGACCATATCTGTTTAGTGATAGACTGATGCTAGCGTATCATTTTAGCACTAAAAAAGATTTCGTTAAAACTATTTCCTAGTCAATAGTCAAGGTTACATGGGCTCTTGACTGGTCTGGCCAGATGGGATAGGATGGTTAATGAAAATAAGGGGGCCCAAGTCATTTTGATTAGGGGACCAAGTCTTTGTTTTTTATTTTTTTATTTTTTTGAAAATTTTACCTACTAATTTTTTTTTTTTTTGGGCTCAAGGGGGCCAAGGTCCCTTAGGCCCCCACCTGGGTCAGTCCCTATTGTTGACCCCTAAAAATTAATAGCTTAGTGACAATTTTTATTGGACATTGTAAGGTTGAAATTTATTAACTATCTTGTTGGCTTTATTCTGTGCCAATTTGCTTGTAATTTAGCACTTAATAACCCTGTATTTAGGTGGGATTCATATAAGGATAGTGTGTGAAGAGAGTCTGAAGAAAAGCTTAAGTTTGTGCAAAGAAGCAGAGTTTCACGACTAGGATTCGCGGCTGACTCAGGACTGGCAAGCCGCCAACTACAGGCACGTGAGAAGCATACAGGGGAGCTGAAGGGTCATGCCAGCTGTTGCACTACAGGACAAAGTCTTAAGTTGGCCAGGCCGTTATCTTGCGACTTGAACTCGCAACTTGAACAAGCCGCGAGGTTAAGCCGCCAAGTTACCTTGTTTGGTAAAAACTGACTCTTCGTATTTCAAACACGCACCACTATATATAGACCCTTATACCCACGAAATCAAGAAAACTTCCAGAAAGAATTTTTGAGAGAAACCCTAGAAAAAACAAGATTGCCTCGTTCACAATCTTTACCTAAGAGACTCATCAAATTTTTCTATTCTCTTCCTCTCCATTGATAAACCCTTGAGAGGACATTGACCAAATCCTTACCTCAGCACACCCACGTCTGTGAGAAGGTACATTTGGTGTTAAGGGAAGCAATTTGGAAGGAACTAATGTCTATTGGTTGATGCTATGGTCTAGTAGCGGAATCCAGTAAGCTAAAGAAGAAATAGGTTCAGTGCAATCTCGTTGGAGCAAAAAGCTTGGAGGGCTTAAGTACACTGGGTAGATTAGGCTTAGAGAGTCTTCTGCTGTTCATGTATCCCAACTACATTCTTTAGTGGATTATTTACTGCTTGGAGGGCGGCGGAGAGGTTTTACACCGAGGGTTTCGGTTTCCTCTTCGATAACACATCACGTGTTGTCTTTGTGTTTACATCTCTCTTTCTTTATCTTTGCATTTTATTTTCTATTGTGAATGTGATTATAATTGGCTTAGATTATTTATCAATTCTGTGTTTAGCTTATATTCATGTTTTGCACATTAATTGTTTAATAATAAGATGAAATTGATATTTTGTATTTGGGGGTCTAAATGTTCAAATGTGTTTTACACGTTTTTTGAACTTTCAGACATGGTTCTAACAATAGTGGGTTCGAGTTCAGAAATCAAACTATCCAAGATGCCTATCAATCATCTCTTCTGAACCCCACAAAAAACCAAGTTTGGTGAGAGTTTTGAGATATTTTCCATGATCAGCTTGGTCATTGACACTACCTTCTTTTTTCTTTGCCATGTGGGGAGGAGCTTTGATCATCTTCTTGTCACGTATGTTTTTTTCCATTTGGCTGCTCATCAAGATTCTCCACATTGTTTCTTTTTCGGGTTCGAAGCGGAAGAGTTGCGGTGTGAGTGGCATCTAAGGCTATAGGCTGTGGAGGGTAAAAGAAATCTAAGGGGAGTAAATTGTACTGAAGGCCAGCCATGAAAGCTTAATTTTGTAAGTCAATATAGAGCCAGAAAGAGCCACAACTCACAAGCACTTCCAGAGTTAAGACTAAAGAGTATATAGCTATATATGTTTCTTTTCTTTTTGTGTAAAATGTCATTACCATTTTACATTTATTTAGAGGCGCAAGATATAGTTAAAATGTATTGGGATTCAAGTTATTGGTAATGGTAAGGGTGGAGATTTGTGTTCCAACTTTTGGAACTGTGTGCTTTTGGACGTAGTTTGATCAATGTATACTGCGCACCGTGTACATTCCCATGGCATATTGGGTGGTTTGTTTTCTAAGAGTAATGAGGAAGCCAATGAGGTTTGTACTTTCCATGTGCTGAATTCTATTTTGCGTGCTTTCTAGAATCTAGATATTCCAAATGAATTCTCAAAAAAAAAAAAAAAAAAAAGATATTCCAAATGAAATTCTTATTTGGAATATATTCATTTATATGTTTTTAGTATAATTCTAAAATGGGTTGGTTCATTTGGAAATATTAAAAATTGTCATAAGATTATCATAAAAGATGCCCCCTTTTTTTTAAATATAAAGTAGAGCATCTTGCTCTCCCATTATGATATATATATATATATATATATCGTAAATTAAATATAGAATCAAAATGCTCTGCCAGTGATTTGATTCAAAAATAAGTAGCAATTGTTTATTTCACATCCATATTTGGAGAAATTGTCCAAATTATAGTGGTATCAAAAAATTGCCTTGAGTATTATTTTGCCTTGAGTTTTTGGAGTAATTGTAGTAAATTCACCTGTGATTTGACTCAAAATCACTTTGCTTACCCGTGGTTTGAAAAGTGTCACTTTACCCACTTGAGGCAAGCTTCATTAGTCTCCCGTTATGCACTTCTATTAAAAAATGATAAAAATGTATTTTTGCATTCCTTTTATATCTCTATCATCCGAAAACAAAAAACAAATAAAAGAACAAGAGAAAAATAACATCAAAAAGTGCTCATAAAAAAATTATGCAATATCAAACGTTTCAAAAAGGAAAATTTCAAATCTCATTCAATAAATCATTCATTTTGTCACAGTCTCTCTCTCTCTAGCTCACTCACTCATTGTTTATTTCCTTCTACAATACACAATGCAAATAGAAGACAATAATAATGATGCAGATTTTGAAGACGAACCTCCTGCACTAGACTCTGCTTGAAGGTTTTTCTCTCTCTTGCTCTCAAAGGTACACTTTCGCAGCTCTCACTTTCATGAATTTGAAATAGCATTAAACTTGTTCAACTGTTTTTTTTTTTTTTTTTTTTGGTTCTATATAGAATGCCAGGAGCGGACATCCAAATCTGAAGCCCTATTGAAGAAGCTAGATAGCCAAAGACCAGCCACGTTGGATCTAAACAATGCTACCTTTCAATAATGGAAGGACTTTGCCTTCGAAATGGGAAGATGCAGAGAGGTGGGGAATTGTGTATTACTTGCTTTATTTGCAGATGTTTGATGCAGGGATTGTGGGGAATTTTGTTGTGGCGGGGTCTCCATCCTTAGCTGGAATCTTCATTGCTTGGGGTGTGTGTTTGCTAAAGAATAATCAGAAATGATGGTATAATTTGATGTTTGAGTTCTTGTGTTCAATTGAATTTCTTGAGCAAGTTCCTATGAATACAATTGAAGCTCTAAGATATTGCATAATTTTTTTTTTTACAATTAGCAATTTTTGATCTTATTTCCTCTTGTCCTTTTATTATTTTTTTTTTGTTTTGAGATGAGAGAGACAAAAAAAGAGTACAAAAATACACATTTACCTTTATTTTTAAGAGATGGATAACGAGAGACAAACGGAAATTACCTCAGGTGAGTAAAGTGACACTTTTTAAATCACAGGTAGGTAAAGTGATTTTAAGTTAAATCATAAGTGGATTTATTGTAATTACTCCTAAGTTTTTTAACTGTACATGCATGGGTGATGAGTTTATGGGCTAGGCCACTGATCTCATTCTCATGTTTGGCCATTTTGAAGTTTGGAATGGGAGGCATGAAAGTGTATTAGTGTGCCTAAATCTATAATATGGAAATTAGTGTTCTTCATTAAGCTCAATTGGTAATGATTTTTTGATGTTGAATAAGAATTTGTGGTTATTCCGTCCTTGTCTACACCAAAAACCGATTGTTTCTTATTCTGATAAGGTAAAAAGTTATCATAGGAGCAGAACGCTATAAGTTAAGCTCCTCGGAAAAAAAAAAATTAAGCTTTCAATTTATTTTTATTTTTTATTGATTACTTCTGCCACAGCTCACATTTTTTCTGGTTTATAGTAATATATTTTTAGGGTTACAAATAATGTTAAATTATATTACTTTAAACTAATTAAAACTTTTTTTGGATTAAACAATTCAACCCACACTAGACATATTCGATTAGGTTTGTTCTTTCTCCAATAAATTCTTATTAAATTAGTTCAAAATTATTTTTTACACATATTCTAATTTATCCTTTTTATTTATTTGTTAATATATTATGGAGGTTATTACACCCCCTCCCTCAAGGCTTGGAGAAATGACACCCATCCCAAACTTGAAGGGGAAAAAAAATACTCTCCCCCCTTGACATCCATTTGACCAAACTTTGTTAAATTAACATAAAAATTGTTGTGTATTAACTTTCTTAAGAGCAGGTTTCTAAAATTATCATATTTCATAGTTAAAATTCATTGTTTTAAATTTTTAATTGAAGTGCATTTGAAAATATTAAGTGTGAATTTTGTTTGTTTGTTTGTTTTTTTTTTTTTTTTCAACAATTTATGGAGAGATTTTCTATTGCAAGTGTTGTGGTGCTTAATAAATTTTGTATTTTTATTCTAAATTTATTAGTTATTTTTTTCTTAACAATAGTAAAAAAAAAAATTATAAAAATTTAGAATATTTCATTATTAATATAAACAAAAAAGATGAATGTCATTTCTCCAAATCTCAAGAGAGAAATATGTAATTATCCCATATATTATTGAGAAAGATAACGACACAAACAAATTAAAGGCCAAAAATTGTAACACCATACAGTTATGTCACAGAGATTTTGATGGTTAAAATTGAAAAAAATATACCCATCAATAACGTTTATTCTCGTAGGTTTTTAACACTAAATTAGCCCAGTTTGAGATTTGAATTAATATAAAAAGAGTAGATAAAAAAATCCAATAAAGAAGGTTTGAACTTTGAATAAAACTTCATCATTCAAAACAAAGATGTTACCGAATGGATGCTTTTAGATAAGAAAGACAACGCACATACTACAACAAAAGCCATGATAAAATCCTAGAAAAACGTCAATTCACAGCTAACTTAAAGCCTAAAACAAAGAAAGAAAGGTTTAGCCGCAGTTAGTTGTTGCAACAGTTTGCTACAATGGACCTTCTTCGACGAAACTCTTTCTTGATTATGCATGTAAAAGGAACTAATGCTGCGCAAGAAGTGGACGCTGGAGGTTGAAAACAAAGCTGCTTGTTGTCTTGCACTCGTTATGGACCACAATTTTGCACCTTTCAATGTTTTCTGCACCTGCCTTCTGAGTTTGGACTTGAAGAACCGGCTTGCTAGCGTTGTCCCCATTGGCAGAACTAGGACGAGGGTAAAAGAAATCTGTAGGAAAGAAGTAGTATTGAAGGCCAGCCATTGATGAATCTAACACAAAAGTTATAAAGGTCTTGAGTCTTGGTCTGGTTTTTTTAGGGGCCTCTGATCTGTGGCTATATTTTGATGGTTATATATATATATATATATATATTGGAACACAGAAAGACTAACCTGGGCTTTTGATCTGTAGCTATATTTTAATGGTTTTGGGTCATGACTTGGGCCACAAGGAGTGATTGGTGGGCGTACGTTGTTTTGTTCTTCCTATTTCTGAATTGAAATTGTTTTCTACTACTTTTCCTTTTCGAATAGAACTTTCTTTCTTGGGTGTTAAATCAAGTCACGTGGGGAAGGTCTTCTGAAATACTAAATAAAATGTCATATGGGAAGGTCCACAGTAAATTGGACCAAACATATTACCGAATCCATATGCGCTTAGATAAAAGTGGGTCATTTCTTTCTTTTCTTTTCTTTTTTTTTGGGTAAAAAAAAAGGCCACTTATTGGTGCATTTGCCAAGAGCTTTGTTATCTGGTTTTTTCTATTGGGAGATTTGGGGGGTTTGATTTGAATTCATCCACCCCACTTATTGTAAAGAGAAAAAAAAAAGGTCATATAATTAGTCTAAATAGACTTATAAATATTTGTATATGATTTGAAATTAATAATAAGATAATTTTGTGGGTACCCATTGATAAAGTCTCTTACGGTTGAATAAGAGATTTTGTAGGTATTAGTTGATCTGATGATAGAGCTATTATCAAGAGCCATAGGTTAAAACTCTTTCTAAAAAAATAAAAAATAAAAAGATAATTTTTAATTAAATTAATTAGAATTCAAACCACTTGAAAATTTATACAAAAATGCATTTTGTTTTTTTTTTTTCTTTTTAATTGGGTAAATAATTTTCTATAAATTATCAAATTAAAATTTTTATTTATTAATTCATAATATTTTCATTACACACGTTAAAAGTATGTAACAACCGGCCACTTTTTTATTTTAGTCTCTAGTTTTAAAAAATATATAAAAAGAACTGTGGGGATAAAAGCCCAATTTATATATTGGGCCTTGGGCCCTATATGAGGATGTGAGTAAGCACATGGAGAATCAAAGAAGATACTTGATGGAACATATACTCAAGTGAATGCTTAAATGAAAAACAGGTATACGATCAAGATAGACCGAAAGAAAACTATATAAATGTAAAGGACTTCTCATGAGAAGGGGATGGGAAAAAAGAGGGAAGAAGGAAGAAGAAAAATCTACTGTAGCTTTAAGAATTGTATAAACCTTGCAAACATTAATTTATCTTCTCGGACATCAATAAATTCAAATTTCAAGTGTATTTTTGTACTTGTTCACCTTTTAAAGTTTTAATTAACTGTTGTTTAGTTCATAAACAGCCCAGTTTTTTCACCCACTTTCTACAAATTCATTGTGTTAGGCTTCTTAGACTTATATCCCATATCTTTTGGGCATGAGCTACAAATCTTGACCCTACAAGAACCATGTTCAGATTTGGTCAAAATATATTAAAGGTTGTAAAAGATTCACTTACCTAATAAGGAACACAAACAAATTATAGATTGCTTGGCCAAAAGAAAAAAATTAAAAAAAAGAAAAAGAAAAGAAGCTAAAAATTGTAATATCATACAATTATGTGCTTATCTATTTAATGTCACAAATTTTATTGATTGAAATTGAAAAAATAAACCATCGATAACGTTTATTCTCGTAGGATTGTAATACTATAAATTAGCCTAGTTTGAGATTAGAGTCACTGACATAACAGAGTAGACAAAAAAATCCAATAAAGAAGGTTTGAACTTTGAATTAA
Source organism: Quercus suber (assembly GCF_002906115.3). Taxonomy (NCBI): domain Eukaryota; kingdom Viridiplantae; phylum Streptophyta; class Magnoliopsida; order Fagales; family Fagaceae; genus Quercus; species Quercus suber. The sequence continues at coordinate 203,575 of NW_027069778.1, read as the reverse complement.
ACATCATCCTTCAAAATTTCAAATCGACAACGAAATTAAAAAAAGAAAAAAAAAAAAAAGAGATACTACAAAACAAAAGTAAAGAATAAAATCCAAGAAAAACCTTAATTCACAGCTAAATCAAAGCCTAAAAAAAAAAAAGGTTTAGCCACAGTTGTTATTGCCACAGTTTGCCACAATGGACCTTTTACGACGCAACTCTTTCTTGATTATGCATGGATAAGGAACTAGTGCTGTGCAAGAAGTAGAAGGTTGATAATAAAGCTTGTTGCTGCCGTGTACATCGTTATGGACCACAATTTTGCACTTTTCAATGTTTTCTGCATCTACCTGCTTCTGAGTTTGAACATGAAGAACCGGGTTGCTAGTGTTGTTGCCATTGGTAGAACTTGGACGAGGGTAAAAGAAATCAGTAGGAAAGAAGTAATATTGAAGGCCGGCCATTGAATCTAACGCAAAAGTTACAAGAGCTTTGAGTCTTTTTTGATAAACTTTTTGTTTTTTTGATAAACAGGAGCTTTGAGTCTTGGTTTTTCTTTTAACTTTTAAGGGCTTTTGATATTTGGGTATGTTTTTATATACTGCAAGAGAGAAACACCGACCTTGGTTCAAGACTTGGGTCACAAGGTCAAGGAGTGATTGGCGGGCGTACGTTGTTTTATTCTTTTTTCCTTTTGTGAATAGTCTCTGTTTTCTACTTTTCCTTCTCGAATAGGAGTTTCTTTCTTGCGAATTAAATCAAGTCATATGGGCTTTCTAGAATAAAAATAAAAATCAATCAAGCCATATGAGAATAGTCTAAGACTTTGGCCCTTTTTGCCTTCTTCTTCTTCCCACCTAAGGCTTGAGGCTTTCGAGTTCTCTATGCGCTTAAGGCATAAGGAGGTACTTTTCAACTCAACTCACTCGCAGGTATGCCAGATTTCCTTCTAAAAAATAAATAAATCAAGCCATATGAGAAGGGCTAGGCCCTGGGGCTATTAATATAGTCTAAGACTCTAGGCACTAATTAAGTTTTTCGTGTTCTTTATGCATTGAAGACATTAGAAGGTACTATCCAACTCAACTCACCTGGTGGTATCAGACATGCAATTGAAAGCCATATGTATTTAGAAAAAAGTGAATAATAAAAAAACTTATTAAAAGAAATAAACAGTGCATTTTATAAGATCTTTGTTTTTTATTTTTCAAAATCTTTATCATTGCTAATGCATGTATTAGCATATGATTATTGATTGTCAAAAAGTGGCCGAGCTAGAAATTTTTCTTAGGAAGACTAAACTAAATATAACCAAAAAAAAAATTCTTCTCTAAAACATGTTTTATCTCATAAACAAATTTTTCCTACATAAAATAATCATGTAGCAGACCTCATAGCCTCATAAGTTTAAAATGTTATTGTATGAAAATTTGTTTTCCTTCTATTGTACAAAACCCACTATTCTAAAAGGCCCAAACAACCACAAAAATTTCCATCTCAAACCCAAGAAAATCCCAAATGGGCCAGCCAGCCAGCCAGCCCAATAAGTGAAAGAAAAACCCTCCGCTAAAACCTCCACCCCACGACTTCTTCCTCCTCTTGAGCTTCACTAAATCATTACTCCGTTATGGCTCATTTCTAGCTACAAAACCCAAAAAATTCAAAAAAAAAAAAAAAAAAATTTACAGTTACAGTATTGTAACAGATCTTAAAAAAAATGCAGAGATCGTTAACGTCGTTGACGAAAGCGCGAGGGTTCTGCACGAAGAAGCCGGCGGCGGCGGCGGAGAAGGTCGTAGCCTCCGTACTGTTCGAGAGGCTTCCGGTTGTGATCCCTAAGATCGACCCTGTCGTTTACGCCTTTCAGGAGTTCTCGTAAGTCTCTGTTTGAATCCACCATTTCCCCAACATTAATAATGCGTTTTAGTAACAGATTTTGAGCACCAAATCTTTCTGATTCTAACTCTAACTCATTTTCTTTTCAATGGTTTCTAATACAATTGCTAGTTATTGATTGATATCTCAGATTTACAATATGTATTATTTCATTTTTTTGGGTAATCTTATTGTCATTGTTATCTTTGGTATATTTAATGCTTTGTATATAAACCGTTAATTCATATTTTTAAAAACAAAATACACTCATTCATCTGAAAACAATGCTATACAGACAACAAATTTCACAATTTTTTTTGGGCAAATTGTTGAGTTTGAAAAAAAAAAATATATATATATATGGCCAACCCTAACTAATTTGTTGAGGATTCATAGCCGACCCAAAAAATTTGGGATTAAGGCTTGTTGTTGAGTTTGCAGATTGTGATTAGTGCAACATCACTTTCACTGTGACCACCAGTGACATCGATTTTATTGTACACCAAAATACAACCTATCACATTATCAATTGTCAAAATTCTGTTGGATGAAAGACACTTATGCTTAGACAATGTGGAACGGTGTAGCTCTAAGTAAAAAAGTATATGTTTGGCATTTTTAGAATAATTGTTAAGTGATTAAATTCACAATTTCTTATCAGTTTAAATTTTTGGGACAAGTGTTAGTATATTAGGAGTAGCTGGGGTGTGTCTCAAAAGGGGTAATTAAGCTTTTTTGTTGCTTATTTGAGATTAGGAGACTTGGATTTACTGCTTTATGACTGAAACATTGTTTGAAATCTGTAAGGCTGTAAGCCTTTTTCTATATTCTGCTTCAAGAGCTCTGAGAAGAGCATTTCTGTCATGACACATTTGTATAGTTCTTTGTGTGAATCTTACATTTTGCATATCCAGTTAGGAGAAATGTTAATTTCTTGTGTTATGTTGAAGATATCAATTGGTAAATTTTATACTTGCATTGCTAATCCATTATTTCTTCTTGCAAACTACTTGTGTAAGAATGTGTTTGTATGTCATAGTTTACTGGATATATATGCACACTCTATCCATCTCATATAGATGCAGTAGAAGTTGCCATGTTTTTACCTCATCTGTACAACTTTATGTATGCAACTGAATTTCATGAACAGGGGAAAAGGTGAATACCAAATGGATTATGTACCAGCTCCACGGATCACCGAAGCTGACAAAAAGAATGATAAGAAGTATGAAGCAGATTTTTCTCCCCTTGTTAATACCAGATGAATTTCTTTGTTTTCAATTTCTGTTGTTGGCTTTTTATAATGATTAGGCCCGTACATTTGCAATATGTAACATCTATGAAATTTTATATAGAAGTCATTGATCTGGTGAGGATGTTACATACAGTGATTTTAATTTAAACCTAAATCTCTAATAGCTTCTGTAATTTGGTTAAAAACTTAAAAAAAAATGTAGTTTACATAATTGATATGAGTCAATATATGCGCAAGTGTGTAACCCTAGTCCCAATATTACATAATTGCTTTCACCTTTTCCTTTCCTTGAAGCAACATCATCTCTTAGTGTGATTAGCATAAGGCCTTCCGAAATAGATTCATGTCTTGATATGATTGATGGAAAGTGTTGTGATAGGCATAGTAAAAGGACTGTCATAATTTTCCTTTATATAGCCAAGTTATTTAATAAAAGCAATAATTCATAAACTTGTTTATAATGTCTGTATGTGCATGTATGCATGTTTAAAGATCAAATCACTTGAGGCATGAGGGTGGTAATGAGGGAGCCTATATCCTTCTTGCTGATTGTTAAGCTAGCGCGTTATATCCCCAGCACTGTCTTCTACTAAAATAATTTCTGGAGGCCATATGTTGTTAAAGTTATAAGAGTAGTGAAATTCAATGATGGCTAATGGAAACTTGTTTTAATATTTTCATATGGATCGCTACAGTTTGATTCGCAAATTTATGAGCTTTTTTTTTTTTTTTTTTTTTCTTTTTCACCTTAGGTCACTACAGAGAGCACTTGACAGAAGACTTTATCTTCTTCTCTATGGCAAAGCAAGTGGAGCTCCTAGTGATAAGCCTGTCTGGCATTTTCCAGAAAAAGTTTATGAAACTGAGGAGACATTGCGTAAGGTGAGAGTTGCTATTTTTTTAGCTGCCTCTTCTTCCTTCTCTGTCTCTCCCTCTTTTCTTTTCTTTTCATATTAACTCTTACTGTTTGCAGTGTGCGGAGACTGCATTGGAATCTGTGATTGGAGACCTTTCCCACACATATTTTGTTGGAAATGCTCCGATGGGTCATATGGTTATACAGCCAACAGAGAATGAGTCAAACTCTCCATCTTTTAAGGTATATTTTTTGATATTGGTTCTACTTTGCTCTGGCTTTTGCCAAAATGTATATGGCAGCATTATGGATGCAATTCATGTAACTTATTGACTACTGATAATTGTTGCATCAATTTTAATCTTAAGCCCTGGATTGTTCTCTTGATTTGACAGCGATTCTTCTTCAAGTCCCAAGTGATTGCAACCAACAAGTTCAAAATTGGGAAGTGTGAGGATTTTGCTTGGGTGACCAAGGATGAAATTTTGGAATATTTTCCTGAGCAAGCTGAATTTCTTAACAAAATGATCATCAGCTGATTCAGCAACCAAATTTAATTTCCAATCCACACAGGTGGTTTTAAAATGATATTACTGATGAAATATGTATCTGTTATGGCATCATTTTTTGCAATACAAGCTGACATAGGATTAGGTTGCAGGATGCAGTTGAGGTTTCCTAAGGCAACAAATGGTTCAGCAATTAGGATCGTTTATTGATTCAAGTCCGATGCATGAACTAAGTTGCTTCTTTCTGCTGTTTTTGTATGTGCTTTCATCTCCCCCACTACTGCAATAAGAAGATTACTCAAAAAAATTCAACTTATTGTAATTTATGCAATTTTTGTAGCCTGTCTGGGAGCCTCATTCTGCAAATCAAATGTGTATCATTTGTTGAATTGGTTTTTAATAACACAAGTTGTGTCAGATTTCCATCGCTAGATTGTCCATAATCCCTAGTGGAGTTCGAGGGTCAACTCTGATGGTAGGCTAGAATGCCTTGCAGGTGAACTAATCAGGAACGAATCTCCCCAATAGTAAATTGTGCACAGGAGCAGGCTCATTATCATGGATAAGGAATGAAAGCTTTTGGATTTTGTTTATTTTTTCTTTTTATTATTCTTTAAATTTTTGATGGAACACAAATTATGATTTGTGGCGCACTTTCATCGGCACACAAGCAAATGAATTAAGATGGAACATGCATTCCTCGGTACACCAACAATGTTGTGATATACAGGGTGGGACATGCTTTCCCTGGTACACAAACAATGCTGAGATATACTGAGTTCAGATGTATTAAATTCAAGTGCTATCCATTTTGCAATTTTGGATCCCAAACACGCTTGTTCCTTACACCAGTTCACGGTGTAGGCTTCTGTCCTGGCACATGAATACAAGATGGGTTATGGGATTGAATTGACAAAGTATTGGAGGAAGGCCAACCACCGGTCTACTCTAACCTAAAAATGAAAAAAAAGAAATAATAATAATAAATCTCTCAATGTTCAATTGACTGTTGGTTTAAGCGGCTGGGCTCTGATCCTGTGATCCATGTTTCTTCCTTTTCATGGCTCAATGGTGGTTTTACCCAAAGCAACATAGTGTGCTTTTGAGAATTGTTGAAAAAACTTTTGCCTTTTCACTTTTTTTTTAGCAAATAATTTAGCTTTTTAGTTTTTTTTTTTTTAAATAAATAATCTTTTAGCATTTTGTAACACAATTAACATAAAAGTTACCAAAAACTATATATTATGATAAACACTATGCAAATAAGTTATAAAAAAAAAAAAAAAGAAGCAATTTTCAATCGAACACTGGCCTTTTTCATGGGTGCCTACCCTTGAGAAAATGCATGGAAGAATTGTATTAGTAATGTTTAAAATTTAAAAATGAACTATCTATCAAAATAGAATACCTTGAAATAATCCTAGAAGGGCTTTAAGTGATAATTTAGTGGTAATGACATCATTTATGAATTATGATACTCTATGTATGTAGTTTGAAACCCATCACTCTAGTTCTTACTGTCTATCTAACTAAAAAAAATGAAGGCAAATGTTAACAAGCACTGTGCGGTGCTTGTTAAGATTGGACTAATGTGGATTCTACTTAATAAAAAAATTGAATAAATAGAAGAAAAATATATAAATCTAATCCTACCGTTGATATTTCTTTCTCCTTATGAAGCTGGCTCCACAACCTATAAAGCTGCTAAAACAATGACATAAAACTCCTGTGTTAACGTAACCCAAAAAAGAATAGAAAAAGAACCAGTCAAATCTAACTGCCGGATAAATCAAAAAGTAATAACTTGATTAACTTCAACTTTGATACGTCATTGGCGTGAATTTTTTATTTTTCAAACCTAGCTAGAGTTGCAAAATTTAATGCTGAAGTTTGCTGTATCAACTCCTTCGATGATTTTAGCTGTTTGCTTCAACTTATGAATCTTACTAACCTTGTCATGATCTTGTAAAAAATTCTTCAATTAACTGGAGGACCTTACCAGATTGCGTGCAATAAACTTAATAAACAATTTTAAGAGATATGGCTATATGAGTCCTCATATAGTAAAAGAGGTATCATGCTCCTTTAAAACTACAGATTAAGAGGCGCAAATCATGTTTGAAGTAAGCTTCTAAAGAATCTAAACTCTAAACACAATCAAGCTTATAGATTTTATATATGGATAAGTTAGGAGGTCCCTGCTCCTATTATTAGTAATCAATCCAGTTTTTATTTCACACACATTTTTTTTCTTCATAAAAGATACTGGAGAAAAGAGGGGATAGGATGAGTATTGAAATATGTTATTTCACAAACTAATGGCGTATTTGGAAGTTTAGAGAGGGAGGAGAGCAGAGGGGAGTAAAGGAGAATGGTTATCCTCCACTTTGTTTGGATGTTTTTAAAATTAGTAGGGAGAAATGGAATAATTAGTCCTTCCTCTTATTTGGATGTTTTAAAAATTAGGATGGAAATGATTTAAATAGACAAATTTACCCCTATTTGAAAATAGACTTGTAACATTGGTCTATGATTAATTTGTTAGATTAAATAATTATGACTATAACATGCAATATTTTTTTGATAATTTTTTTCTGATGTGAATTAAATAATAAAAATTGGTCTATGATTAGATATTTTTTTGCTGTTGCTCAAAGAAACCAACACAGAGAGAGAGAGAGAGAGAGAGAGAGAGAGAGAGAGAGAGAGAGAGAGAGAGAGAGAGAGAGAGAGAGAGAGAGAGAGAGTTTTTTTTTTTTTTTTTTCTTCTACTGTGTGAGCTCTCGATTGCTACGCATGGTGTGAAAATGGTGGCGGTGGCTTTGGATTAGTACGGGTTGGGAGCGATCGTCATCTCGATTTTTGCGCTTGTCGTTGCGATTTATAGCTTTGTCGCGGCAAAGAAAAAGGTCGCTGGAGATTCTTCTACAAACACGCGAACTGAGGCAGTGAACTGCGAATCGACGACGACGTTATCATCATCAGTGCTAGTGTCGTCAGCTCCGCTCTCGCTCACACTCTCGGTAAGGTCTGTCAAAATTTTCTATCCTATCTTTCTCGACAACCAAACAGTGCATTAAATGTTACGTTCTCTATTTTTTTGAATTTTGAATTACAAAAAAATCTGCTAAAGTTTATGGATGTGCTTCAACTTTATAGAAAATTCAACATGTTAATTATTGGTTGATGATCTTTCGTAATATGTAACTTTTCAAAAAAAAAAAAATTCATAATTTGAGACTAATGAGAGAAATAATGGGAATTTCCTTTATATAATCGGTTTGTAATTTTGTTAATTTAGAAATGGTAAATTGGAGAATTCATTTGGTCAATAATTTATCTACTCTACTCTCCCTCTAAATCTCTCCAATTTGGGGGAATTAAAAATGAGGGGTTAGAGGTAGTTGAAAGTTGAAACCCCTCCAAACCCCTTCCTTAAAAAACTTGCAAACAAAGTAATTGAATTACTCTCTCTCCCTTTACTCTACTCCCCCTCCTTTTTAAACATCCAAACAGAGCATAAGTCATTGCTGAGTTTAGAGGACAATCTACAAAATAATTTGGTTGACTTCCATTCTTCTTTTTATTTTTTAACTCTATTAACCTCGCGATGTATACTTAATCTGGCACTGAGGAAGAATTTTTTTTTTGGGGGGGTGGGGGTGTTGTTTGTGTTGGTTTGGGAGGGATTGCCATTGCAATGTAATGCAATACACGTGATCAGATCAGCCTCTTCTTTAATCAATGCAAGAGTGAGAGAAGCTATCTAGGATGATGCATTTGGGCTTTTCTATATTCAATTATTTTAACTAATCTCTCGTTTTCTACAAAAGTAATCACTAGTTGTTAGCATTGACTTTGGGCTTGTGCTTACAATCCTAATAAGAGTGTTGGATGATAAAACACATTGAAGCCTTAATATCATATGAGCACAACTAAATTTAAAAATTTAAGTTTATGAGTTTGGATTCAATTATTTCAAATTAAAATTTTAACTTTTTTGCTTTTTCCTAACATGAAAGTGTACTCAACAAAGCCTCGAAGACAATACTACTAAATTGGGAATCCTAGGCAGAGCAGGTGATGGAGGAATCATCCGAGACCATAATGGAGTGTGGGTCTTTGGGCCTTGCAAAATGGTCCAAAAAATTTGTTGTTCACTAAACCTGCCAGCAGTGGAAATTGAGGTTGATGCTGAAGTAGTGGTGAAATGGATATCGGGTAGAATGTGAAATAACTATGCTCACTCTACCCTCATTTTGTATTGCAGGCAACTGATGAGACAGATTTCAAGCGTGAAGATTAAACATAAGACAATACTACTAAATTGGGAATCCTAGGCAGAGCAGGTGATGGAGGAATCATCCGAGACCATAATGGAGTGTGGGTCTTTGGGCCTTGCAAAATGGTCCAAAAAATTTGTTGTTCACTAAACCTGCCAGCAGTGGAAATTGAGGTTGATGCTGAAGTAGTGGTGAAATGGATATCGGGTAGAATGTGAAATAACTATGCTCACTCTACCCTCATTTTGTATTGCAGGCAACTGATGAGACAGATTTCAAGCGTGAAGATTAAACACTCTTTATTAGAACTGAGCAAGGGACCTGGCCCACCCAAAAACCCAACCCGACCCTACCCAATAGGTTTTGGGCGGGTCTAAGAATATTCGAGTAGGGTTTGGGGTGTTAATTTCAAGTAATTTTTGGGTTTGGGTTAGTGTTGGGTCAAAGTTGGGTCATATAAATTATTTTCCATGTGTCAGTAGCACCATTGAAGCATATTCTATTATTCTTATGAGCTTTGTCTATTTTTGGCACATTGTGATGAGTTGCATTCACAAAAATAAATGAAAGTTACACGGGGATATGAAGATTTTTTCTGTGTAAGAGTATAAAATAAAGATCATAACATTTGATATGGATACGCATTTCAGATTTTTATTGATGATTATTACCGGGAATCTTTTCAATCAAAAGAAAACACTTTTTCTTGCAAGTAATGCATGATTCGGGTCATTTATTCAAATGTAAAGTAATGATTTTTTTTTTTTTTTTTTAAAAGATTGAAATGAAGTAATGATGTGGGTTAAGAAACACGATACGGTATGTGATATTGTGATCTTAAAATAGGCAAAGGCAACAACATCAAAATGCAATATGGCTCGTTTAATTTTGGCTTGGTGGCAAGGAATGCCTCAAGATTTTTATTACCTAACAAAATGAACTCCTTGAACTAATCATGCTTTTTTTTTTTTGGGGGGAGAATCAATCATGCTCTTTGTTAGGTAACGAGTCTAATGACCCATGCATGCAGTTTGAGGGATCGGAATTTCAGCCCCCATCTTCATCAACCATTCCATATTTATGGAGAGAAAGTGGTGTTTGGCGCCGGCCCAAAGCCATTGGCACCTTGGTATCTGTTTTGTAAATAGTTTTAATTTTTTACTTTTTCCTTTTTGAAAACTTTTTTTTAACACAACTATTTTTTTTTTAAAAGGAGTTAATTTTTTTTTTTTTTTTTTTATGCGTTTGAGATGGGATGATAGGCAGCTTTTAGCCCTTTTATTTTTCCCTACTATTAGTAGGTAAGTAATAGAGGAGAGTATAAGAAAAAAATGTAATATAATGGTGAATTTGTAAAAATTCACTTCCAATAAAAAGTTATTAAGTAAGGTTATAGTTTTAAGTTACAACTAATTTTATAGCTAAATTTTGTCCATATAAAATTGCTTAGCTTATTGAAGAGTGTGACGTATATGGCTTAGACTTACACTCTTTCAATATTCATGCCTTTTTATTTCCTGAGATAATTGCCTATGTCATTCACAAGTCATCTTAGGGTAAATTTCTATAAGATAGATTTTCATATGTTATGTATTCAAATGTCATCCTAAAATAGACTCATTTATGTCATACATTCACATGTCATCCTATGATAGATTCACATGCCAACATATACAATAACTCTTTTTCAAAACCCAAATGTCAAATTCTTTATTATTTAAATGGTGAAATTTATGGTTAATTTCAAAACAATGTATTTTCCTTTGGGATAGGCATCATAGGATGCCTAACATTTTCCTCAAGCGTAACTGAGCTGGGGGTGGGGTGTGTTTGTGTTGTTTTGGGAGGGATTGCCATTGCAATGTAATGCAATACACGTGATCAGATCAGCCTCTTCTTTAATCAATGCAAGAGTGAGAGAAGCTATCTAGGATGATGCATTTGGGTTTTTCTATTTTCAATTATTTTAACTAATCTCTCGTTTTCTGCAAAAGTAACCACTAGTTGTTAGCATTAACTTTGGGCTTGTGCTTACAATCCTAATAAGAGCGTTGGATGATATAACACATTGAAGCCTTAATATCATATGAGCACAACTAAATTTAAAAATTTAAGTTTATGAGTTTGGATTCAATTATTTCAAATTAAAATTTTAACTTTTTTACTTTTTCCTAACATGAAAGTGTACTCAACAAAGCCTCGAAGACAATACTACTAAATTGGGAATCCTAGGCAGAGCAGGTGATGGAGGAATCATCCGAGACCATAATGGAGTGTGGGTCTTTGGGCCTTGCAAAATGGTCCAAAAAATTTGTTGTTCACTAAACCTGCCAGCAGTGGAAATTGAGGTTCATGCTGAAGTAGTGGTGAAATGGATATCGGGTAGAATGTGTAATAACTATGCTCACCCTACCCTCATTTTGTATTGCAGGCAACTAATGAGACAGATCTCAATTGTGAAGATTAAACACTGTTTACTAGGACTGAGCAAGGGACCTGGCCCACCCAAAAACCCGACCCTTGGGCGGGTCTAAGAATATTCGAGTAGGGTTTCGGGTGTTAATTTCAAGTTATTTTTGGGTTTGGGTTAGTGTCAGGTCAAAGTTGGGTCATATAAATTATTTTCCATGTGTCAGTAGCACCATTGAAGCATATTCTATTATTCTTATGAGCTTTGTCTATTTTTGGCACGTTGTGATGAGTTGCATTCACAAAAATAAATGAAAGTTACACGGGAATATGAAGATTTTTTCTGTGTAAGAGTATAAAATAAAGATCATAACATTTGATATGGATACGCATTTTAGATTTTTATTGATGATTATTACCAGGAATCTTTTCAGCCAAAAGAAAACACTTTTTCTTGCAAGTAATGCATGATTCGGGTCATTTATTCAAATGTAAAGTAATGATTTTTTTTTTTTTTCAAGATTGAAATGAAGTAATGATGTGGGTTAAGAAACACGATACAGTATGTGATGTTGTGATCTTAAAATAGGCAAAGGCAACAACATCAAAATGCAATATGGCTCGTTTAATTTTAGCTTGGTGGCAAGGAATGCCTCAAGATTTTTATTACCTAACAAAATGAACTCCTTGAACTAATCATGCTTTTTTTTTTTTTTTTTTTGGGAGAATCAATCATGCTCTTTGTTAGGTAACGAGTCTAATGACCCATGCAGTTTGAGGGGTCGGAATTTCAGCCCCCATCTTCATCAACCATTCCATATTTATGGAGAGAAAGTGGTGTTTAGCGCCGGCCCAAAGCCATTGGCACCTTGGTATCTGTTTTGTAAATAGTTTTAATTTTTTACTTTTTCCTTTTTGAAAACTTTTTTTTAACACAACTATTTTTTTTTTAAAAGGAGTTAATTTTTTTTTTTTTTATGCGTTTGAGATGGGATGATAGGCAGCTTTTAGCCCTTTTATTTTTCCCTACTATTAGTAGGTAAGTAATAGAGGAGAGTATAAGAAAAAAATGTAATCTAATGGTGAATTTGTAAAAATTCACTTCCAATAAAAAGTTATTAAGTAAGGTTATAATTTTAGGTTACAACTAATTTTGTAGCTAAATTTTGTCCATATAAAATTTCTTAGCTTATTGAAGAGTGTGACGTATATGGCTTAGACTTACACTCTTTCAATATTCATGCCTTTTTATTTCTTGAGATAATTGCCTATGTCATTCACAAGTCATCTTAGGGTAAATTTCTATAAGATAGATTTTCATATGTTATGTATTCAAATGTCATCCTAAAATAGATTTATTTATGTCATACATTCACATGTCATCCTATGATAGATTCACATGCCAACATATACAATAACTCTTTTTCAAAACCCAAATGTCAAATTCTTTATTATTTAAATGGTGAAATTTATGGTTAATTTCAAAACAATGTATTTTCCTTTGGGATAGGCATCATAGGATGCCTAACATTTTCCTCAAGCGTAACTGAGCTTCTAAATCCATTTCTTATGATTCAAGACATTTTTTTTTCTTTCTATTTTAGCTTAGGGGCCTTTAGCTTTTATTAGTTAATTTATAAATTATATAAAGTCAATTAGTAAACAGTGTTTACTAAGAGGCAAACCAGCGTGCAGACAGACTACTTAAGAATGGAGCAAACCAATCGCAGAATTTTATTGTTTTTGCCAATCCGCCTAGGGATATCATTTTATTGATGTATTCTATACGATTAAGTGGATTTGTATTATGAGAGGCTTTGTCTTAACTCTTTTATTTTAATTTAATGCAATGCAATCATTTTCTACCCAAAAAAAAAGAAAAATGAAAAGAAAAGAAAGCAGACAATAGTCACAATACTACTAGCTAAGGGTTTCTCCAAAAAAAAAAAAAAACTACAAGATTAGGGTCAACTATAATTATCTCGTGAGTCAAAACCTGCCGTCCATGGCTCCTTACCTCAGTTTTTTGTTTTGTAATACGTACGTAAGATGCAGCCGTGATATATTACATGCAGACAATAAAAAAATGATTGACGAAGAACGAAAAATATTTTACTTTAATTTGGCATACGGAAATTTTTTTTATAATATGATTGATAAACTAACATTTTTTTTTTTTGGGTGACATGATAAGCTAACTTAGTTTGATTAATGTATGCATGTAAATAACATAACTTATCAAACTCACCAAAAAAATAGGAGAAGAAAATACTTTTCAAAGTTGAAGTGAGGAAAGCATTAGTAATGTATCCAAGAAAATTGAAAAAGGTGAGAGTTGGTACATGATTTAACAGGATGGGCTTGGCTAAAATTTCTACGTAAAGATTTTTCAATTCTTTTTCCAAGGCATATTCCGTTCGATCAGCACGCAATAGCTCCTTGGTATATTCTTTCTTACCTACTATGAATGTTGAAAATAGTGCTCTCTTTTTTGGCTGAAAAAATGATACTCTTGAAAATGAGACAGATAGTGGACGAATCGAAAGCCATATCGATCGATCATCCAATATTTGCTTTTGCTTTTGCTTTTGTGTTTGTGTTTGTGTGGAACATAAGCTAAACACGTTCTAAACACAGCCAAATGAGTCAAAATTCTAGTGCACATTTGATCCACGTGTCATTTATGTTCATAATGGATGGTGTTAGCTATTGTGGAATTTACAAATTGTGAGAGGGATGTTTCGAGAAATTTTCTTATGTCCTTTACTCTCGGGGACCCACCATTGAGAAAATGGTGGAATTGTATTACTAATACTTTAGACTTTATACATGAGCCGTCCATATTGATATTGGTTAGGGAGCAATAAGATGTGAAAAACACGTTCAGAGTAGCCTTTATTGCTTAAAATCAATGCCTTAAATGTGTACATAGAATGTGGATCACATGTGCTCTCTAAGGTGCGTTCAATCATAACTTAACATCACTTTCATCAAAATTAACTATTATCCTAGGAAAAATTATTAAGTATTCTCGGAGTACTATAAATGTGTAATTTTTCTTCTCACATGAATAGTGAGTCCCCCCATAAATTTAATTAGTGGGACTTACTATTCATGTAAGATGAGGAAATACGTATTTATGATACTTCAGAATTACACAGTAATTTCCTATTAATCTAGACAAGTCAATCTCAATGTCTATCTTCTCAAAAAGAAAATCTCAATGTCAAGGAAAGTTAGAGTAAAGAGTCTATCCCTCACCAAACCACATGGGATTAACCGTTTATCGTTGAACCACTTGGCCATAGCATAGCAGTATCACCATATTATTGGATTCACCATGTCCAATGTAATGCATTTACAATTAAAGCAAATTCTCTTGAAGCAAGGATTTATTGTAAATTAAGTTGCAGCAACTCCTGCAAAATGCACACATNATCAAAGCCATATCGATCGACCATCCAATATTTGCTTTTGTGTTGTGTTTGTGTGGAACATAAGCTAAACACGTTCTAAACACAGCCAAATGAGTCAAAATTCTAGTGCACATTTGATCCACGTGTCATTTATGTTCATAATGGATGGTGTTAGCTATTTGGAATTTACTGAGGGATGTTTCGTGAAATTTTCTTATGTCCTATTACTCTCGGGACCCACCATTGAGAAAATGGTGGAATTGTATTACTAATACTTTAGACTTTATGCATGAGTCATCCATATTGATATTGGTTAGGGAGCAATAAGATGTGAAAAACACGTTCAGAGTAGCCTTTATTGCTTAAAATCAATGCCTTAAAGTGTACATAGAACGTGGATCACATGTGCTCTCTAAGGTGTGTTCAATCATAACTTAACATCACTTTCATCAAAATTAACTATTATTTTAGGAAAAATTATTAAGTATTCTCGGAGTACTATAAATG
Organism: Quercus suber; assembly: GCF_002906115.3. NCBI lineage: Eukaryota > Viridiplantae > Streptophyta > Magnoliopsida > Fagales > Fagaceae > Quercus > Quercus suber. The sequence continues at coordinate 188,485 of NW_027069778.1, read as the reverse complement.
TGTAATTTTTCTTCTCACATGAATGATGAGTCCCCCCATAAATTTAATTAGTGGGACTACCATTCATGTAAGAGGAGGAAATACGCATTTATGATACTCAGAATTACACAATAATTTCCCATTATTCTAGACAAATCAATCTCAATGTCTATCTTCTCAAAAAGAAAATCTCAATGTCAGGAAAGTTAGAGTAAAGAGTCTATCCCTCACCAAACCACATGGGATTAACCGTTTATCATGAACCACTTGGCCATAGCATAGCAGTATCACCATATTATTGGATTCACCATGTCCAATGTAATGCATTTACAATTAAAGCAAATTCTCTTGAAGCAAGGATTTATTGTAAATTAAGTTCAGCAACTCCTGCAAAATGCACACATGTCAAGTGACTATTTGGTAAAAAATTCAATCTTAAGAAGAAGTTTTCATTTAAATATAAGCCTAGACAAGTGTCTATTTAAGTCATTGACATGTGTGTATTTTTGCAGGAGTGGCTAGTTGCAACTTAGTTTACAGCAAATCTTTTTCTATTATCTTGGCTCAAGTAGTAATTTACAAAGAAGTGAACATGGATGATAATGTTGAATTGGTGTATTTAAATATTTCAAACCAAGATCTATTAAAAAAAATAATTCATCATATTTATCATCTTACCTAATTAACTTCATCTAAGTGGTAGGTTTCAGTTAGCTTAACTACTATTAAAGTCTCTTGTCGTTGAATGAGAGATTTGGATTACATCCTCGCTTATACCAAAAACCAACTGGTGTCTCAGTCTAATGCTGAAAGACAATGCATCACGATTCACGAGCGAATGTCATATATTCAAACTCTACATTTCAAAAACTTCATCTAAGTTAGTTGTATCATTATATTTATCATCTTGAAAATTTATTTCTTCGTCAAAATTTCTTCTAAACTCTACACACAATCAATCTAATGGGTTTTGGATTTAGTTAGACTAGTCGCTAACCCGTGTGATGCACGGGAAAACTTTGCATAAATGTATAATGTATCATGCATAAGATTCAATGCTGAAATTATTAAAGCATAGAGAAAATATTTGATCACACAATAGAGAAATATAAGAGAAAGATGTGGCTACACTCAAAAGACTAATCCATGGCTATATAGTTGAAAATTCAGTTATTGCAAAAAATGAACCCAAAAATTCAAATGTTAAAACTTTCAAAAGGCCAAAAAAAATTAAAGAATCTAAATATTCTGAGCCAAAAAATTATTGAAACAAAACAATATATATGTCTATGTAATTACATAGGGAAAGATTTACCTTTAAAAGAATAATTTGTCGATATAGTTATTAAAATCTATTAGACAATTTCAGATCTTGCAAAAAAAAAAAAATGTGAGAAATCGAAGAATCAGATGTTAAAATTTCCAAAAGTCCAAAAATAATAACAATAAATTAGATGATTCAAAGCCTAGAAATCATTGAATCAAACAAAAGAATATATAACTTCACAATATAGAAATATAAAAAAAGATTGGTTACCCCTAGTGAAAATAGCCATAGCAGTAGTGGAGACATTGGTATTGTGGCAGCGAGAGAACAACATCGAAGATGTGTTTGTTTTCTTGGTTTTTTAGAGACTTTTGCTTCATGTAGGATTTGAAGTCTAAGAAAAAGAACACTATTATGATAGAAATTTTTTTCTCCCAAAGCCTTATCAACAAAAATCAATGAAACCCTACTATAATATAAAAATACAGATGTGCGCACAAAAAAATCACATAATAATCTAGTATCAGCTACAAAACTTTTTTTCTTCAAATCTTTAATTCACAAATGCCAAAAAGAGGAACAAACATAAGTTAAATCATCAAACTAAGCTAGCCCAAAGCATACATACATACATACATTCAAATATACTTATCATCAATTGCAATGTAACCCTAGCCAAACAATGTGAGAAACTATACTTCTACAATAGATTAAACCCTAAAAAGAACTTCGTTTTTTCAAATACAGTAAAAATTTCAAGTGAATTGCAATAGCAATAACCCAAAATTCAGGGGGGGGGGGGGTTGTGTGTTGTGTTGGTTTGGGAGGGATTGCCATTTTAATGTAATGCAATACACGTGATCAGATCAGCCTCTTCTTTAATCAATGCAAGAGTGAGAGAAGCTATCTAGGATGATGCATTTGGGCTTTTCTATATTCAATTATTTTAACTAATCTCTCCTTTTCTCCAAAAGTAACCACTAGTTGTTAGCATTGACTTTGGGCTTGTGCTTTTTTTTTTTTTTTTGAAGAACTTTGGGCTTGTGCTTACAATCCTAATGAGAGCGTTGGATGATATAACACATTGAAGCCTTAATATCATATGAGCACAACTAAATTTAAAAATTTAAGTTTATGAGTTTGGATTCAATTATTTCATATTAAAATTTTAACTTTTTTACTTTTTCCTAACATGAAAGTGTACTCAACAAAGCCTCGAAGACAATACTACTAAATTGGGAATCCTAGGCAGAGCAGGTGATGGAGGAATCATCGGAGACCATAATGGAGTGTAGGTCTTTGGGCCTTGCAAAATGGTCCAAAAAATTTGTTGTTCACTAAACCTGCCAGCAGTGGAAATTGAGGTTGATGCTGAAGTAGTGGTGAAATGGATATCGGGTAGAATGTGAAATAACTATGCTCACTCTACCCTCATTTTGTATTGCAGGCAACTGATGAGACAGATTTCAAGCGTGAAGATTAAACACTCTTTATTAGAACTGAGCAAGGGACCTGGCCCACCCAAAAACCCGACCCGACCTTACCCGATAGGTTTTGGGTGGGTCTAAGAATATTTGAGTAGGGTTTCGGGTGTTAATTTCAAGTTATTTTTGGGTTTGGGTTGGTGTCGGGTCAAAGTTGGGTCATATAAATTATTTTCCATGTGTCAGTAGCACCATTGAAGCATATTCTATTATTCTTATGATCTTTGTCTATTTTTGGCACGTTGTGATGAGTTGCATTCACAAAAATAAATGAAAGTTACACGGGAATATGAAGATTTTTTCTGTGTAGGAGTATAAAATAAAGATCATAACATTTGATATGGATACTCATTTCAGATTTTTATTGATGATTATTACCGGGAATCTTTTCAGCCAAAAGAAAACACTTTTTCTTGCAAAGAATGATTCGGGTCATTTATTCAAATGTAAAGTAATGATTTTTTTTTTTTCAAGATTGAAATGAAGTTGATGAAGCTGAGAAGTTCACCAATGAGTCACACAATGCCTTCACGCTCGTATGTTAACCTACACAAGACAAAGGAGAAAACCTATCAAAGGGCACCGGTGTGGTGCTGGCCAAATACCCTCCGAAGGTCAAGTCAGAAAGTATTCTCACAACTCTAGAGTGCTAGAGAGGGTAAAATAATGCATACCTTGGTTGGCGAGGGTATTGGGGCTTTTATAGTAGTAGAGGGTTGACATCTCTTCCTTGGCGCGGAAGTCTTTTCCTTATAGGACTCTTCTTGTAGAATCCTAAACGTGATGGACAGATCTTCTCTTTATAGGGAAGATCTTTACCAAATATATGAGATTTCTAGAGTCCAAGTAGCCCAAGGACTCTGTTTAGGACCTTATGAGAATGGGCCAAAATATTCCCACTAAGGGGTCCAACAGGCCCATGGTCAACCAGCCCATCTTTCTTCGCTCCGTCCGTATCAGGTCCGTCCACATGAGATCCGTCCACTTAAGGCCCCGTACAAATGATGGGCTCGTCCATCCTGACGTCTGCGGACTATAGCTGGCCCGTACAATCACAATAGGCATCCTAGCGTGTATTTTCTCCCTTTCAGAAGTAATGATGTGAGTTAAGAAACACGATACAATATGTGATATTGTGATCTTAAAATAGGCAAAGGCAACAACATCAAAATGCAATATGGCTCGTTTAATTTTGGCTTGGTGGCGAGGAATGCCTCAAGGTTTTTATTACCTAACAAAATGAACTCCTTGAACTAATCATGCTTCTTTTTTTTTTTTTTTTTTTTTTTTTTTTTTTTGAAGTTTCAGAAACTTCGGTTATATATATATATATATATAATTTACCCTCTTTTTTTTTTCTTCCACAATCGATACTAGAGAAAGAAGGAGAGGGGGGAGGGGGGGATAGGCAGATGAGTAGTGAAATATGTTATTTCATGCATGGCTCAGTTTAGAAGAAAATCTACAAAATAATTAGGTTGACTTATATTATATATTCGTCGTCTTCAATTAATTCATATAATTAATCTCGTGGTGTATACTTAATTTGACCCTGAGGGAAGAAGTACTATCTAGGGGGAGTTGCAACCTAACATAATACGTACACGTGATTATCATCAACCCAAGTTTCTTTAATTAATCAATTAAAAGAGTGAGGCTGGAATGCATTTGGGCTTTCTATATTCTATTATTTTTAGTAACATCTCCTTTTCTCCATAAAAGTGCAGTAGTTGATACTTTTTTTGAGAAGGCAGTAGTTGATACTTGATAGCATTGACTTTACATTTGTGCTTATGAGACCGCTAAGATTTCTGAGTTTTGTCATAATTCACTTCTTTATTTATTTATTTTTTTCTCACTGTGAGACTTGCACTCACATGTATACTCAACAAAGAGTCTAGACAATATTATTACTTTAAAAATATTAAAGATATTATAAATTTTTATACTATATAATCTTGATAAACTGATATAACAAAAAACGTGATTATTATTATTATTATTATTATTATTATAAAAGAATTAATTAGTAGATTTTAAAAACATAATAAATGAATGTTTAAATAAATTTTTTTTTTGATTGATAATATAATGGTTTATTAGTATAATGTTACTTATGTAGTATTTACCTAGCACCACTCTATTGACTCAGGGTCGGCTTCATTCTAATTAAAAAAACAAATCAACTTATAATTAGAGTCAGCTTATCTCAAGAGACAATACCAGCCGTCCATTGCTCCTTCATGCTCTTATAACACAGCTTTTTTTATTGACGCCTTCGCGGGTGGTCTAAAAGCCAAATTCTACACGTAAGGCACGATATATGCAGACAAAAGAACAAATGATCTGACAAGGAGAAATATTTGTATTTACCATGTGGACATTTTTTTATAAGATGATTGATAAGCTACCTTTTTGTTTTTATGGGTGAAATGATAAGATAATTAGCTAGTTCCTAGTGTGACTTGTGAGACAAATGCATGCGACTAACATAACTTATCAAAAAAAAAAAAAAAAAAAAGATGACTCTATAAGACTTTTTATTTATTTATTTTATAAGTTTTAATCTATGATATTTGCTTTTGATGATTATGTTCTTCATCATCAGACAAAAACACCAATCAGTTTCTAGTATAGACAGGAATTGAATCTCAAATTTTTTATTAAACTATAAAAATTTTTACTAGTTGAGCTAACTGAAACTCATATATATTTTAAGACTTTTTAAATGTGTGGAAAAATGTACAATAAGTGTGACCAAATAAATGTGTAGTGTGTGCTCCATCTTCTCACGTAAAAATGAGCTATTGTATCAAGAAATTATATGATCTTCATGGTGGACTACATCACTTATCTACAATTTCACTAAAAACTTCTACATATTTAAATTGTTGAGTGGAAGTCACTTTCTGTTAATTTTTTTTATATCATAAATTGACTTAACAATTTTAAATAAGTGAGAGTCTTGTAGTGAAATGGTGGACAAGTAATGTATTTTTATTATAAATTAACTCAACAATTTTAAATAGGTAAGAGTCTTGTAGTAGAATAGTGGATAAGCGACGTAGTCTATCATTAGTATCGTATAATTTCTTCTAATTTCATTAATTAAATTGACTTATTTACGTGAGAGGAATAATGTGAATGTGTATTTATTGAACTATGAATTATTCTATAATTTTCTAATTTGTTTTGGTACGTAGATTGTATAAACCTGTCACTATCTTTTTTGATGAATGTATAAACCTATCACTATCAGGGTTTCTTTTCATGGAATAAGAAACAGAAAAATTATTTTCATCCAAGAAAATTAATATATTTTTAATGAATTTTTATATTTGGTAGCCACAGAAAGAAAAGTAAGAAGTTGAGTTGCTACATTTAACAGGATGCATTTGGCTAACTAAATTTCTACACTTTCTTCAGGGCATATTCGCGAATATCCCGTTCCATCAAGCACCCTCCATTGACTGCAGGCTATGGGTCCTTGGTATATGCTTTCTTACCAACTATGACCCTTGAAAAGGATGCTCTTGAACATGAAACAAAATAAATATAGTGGGCGAATCAAAAGTCATATTTATTATTTAAATATTCCATATTTGTTTAAATTTATAATATTAAATTGGTCAAACAAACAAACCCAACAAGTTATCACTTAAATAAACTTTCACTCTTTTGACTCTGAGAGCCGCCAGTAGAAGTGTTGGTTTTGTATACTAGTTAAAGTAATTATATTTAGTCAAGAAAAAAAGAGTTAATATAATAATTAAGTGATATTTTATCACATTTTAATAACTTATTTTTTGGAACAATCAATAATTTATCAAAATGATACAAGTGTGATTTCGGTATGAATTCTTCTGTAGTGTTAGGCATCTTTATTTATGTGTTAGTTGTTTTTTGAAAGTTTTAAACAAACCCATTTGGTAATCTTCAGGTTACCTAACATGCCATGTAACTCAGAATTCTCAAATTCTGCATCAATTGTGAATAACAAGAAGAAAAATAATATAGTATCTATACAAACAGAAATTGTAGTATGCATAATTAATTTCTTTATAATTTACAATACAAATCATGTTAAGAGTCACGTTGCTCAATAACATTACTTGGTCCTCTCTTTGAGGATTACGTGGTTTGAATTACTCACTTGTCAAGAAAAAAAAAATTTACAGTACAACCATGTATATATACACTATTCCGGTGAAATGATGAGATTGATCTTATTAGTACATATAACATATTACATAACATCTTTCTATAAAAACAAGTATTCAAAAGAAAAAGAAAAAACCAATCCTATCCCACCCCTTCTTTTTCCAAGCAAGAGAAGAACTCAAGCTCCACAAATACTGTATACATATAAACGCCAAATAAAGCTCAATTTGCCGAACGAAATTGATCTTCCACATAGATCATTTTTTTCATGCCTTAGGCTCTTCTGGGGTCCTTAGTAACCAAGAAAGAGGCTGATTTATGTGTCAAAGTTAAAGGGGTAACCTTCTTAACAGGGTTATTTTGAACCAAAGTTTTGGACACTTCAATATCATTGATAACGTCTCTGATGGGGTCTTGTTGGAGAGGAAGAACAGCTTTGGGAGTGGTGGTGTCTATGGCCACAGACTTTGGACGAGGGTAGAAGAAATCAGTGGGGAAGAAGTTGTATTGAAGGCCAGCCATGAAAGCTCTCAACTCTTTGTAGAAGACTAAAAAAACTGAAATCTTTATATTTATGACTTTGTCTTATTGGTCTGGCTCTTAACGTTCACAGCTATTTATAGAGAGAGGAAGAGAAGGTAGGCTTTGATTATTAAGCATGTGATATCTGTCTCTTCCATAACAACAAAAGCATGACATGGCCTTAAGGTGCCCCTTCCTAATTTGCAATTTTGCATCACATGGCCTTAAGTCCTTTTAAAGTTTTGTTATTTTAAAGAATTAATTAAAATAAGTCTAGATACACAATTTATTTCATTTTTTTATATAATTATTATCATATATTGAAATATTAAGCTGTGATCGTTGTACAATTATTATTATTATTATTATTATGAGATAAAAATTCTATTATAACCTAATTTAAATATTTATGTGTGTGAAGTTTCTTTCTGAAGACCTAAACTCCAAATCTTGTCCCTTTACCTTACAAGAATTTTGTACTTGTAGAATGACTATTATGCTAATGATGCGCCGTAATAGTGTACAATTATTTCAATTGTTATTCTATGTGAAGATAATTTAGTGTTCCACTAATCAAAATTTGTAAAAGAAATTCTGAAATTTATTATGTCTTTATCATGGTTGTAAAAATGAAAAATTAACCAAAAAAAAAAAGGGTATTCCATGGGATATTCCATTTGTTACCTTTTTTTTTTCTTTTTTATTCCATTTGACTTCCTGGTATGAAGTCATCTGGATCCCGTTCCTACCACCAAACAAAATTTGTGCCATAATTTAAATGTATGAAACTTATTACTAGAGTACTACCTACAAATATAAAGTTATAAAGAAACTAGGTAAAGAAATGACACATGGTATTATTTTTAAAAATAATTTTATATTGGATTTATATAACTTTATGTTTCCCTTCCAACTTCTTAATGAGACAACTCTTTACTTTGGTCCAAATTTAACCAGATGTGAGGGGAATTAGAATAAATTCAGTAACTTGTCATATGTGAAATATAGATGCAAAAATTTGGTAACTGAAGTGATATCAACCAAAAAAAAAAAGGTGATATTTCTTCTCTTTTTTGAAAGTGAAGGCTCGGTGTTTAAATACACTACAGAATTGGAAAGAAAATTTGATTAAGAGAATGTAGTCTATATGGTTCATGCATCTGAAAAGAAGCTAGCCGTCCTTCCTTCTTTGACCAAAACATTTAAATTTTATAACTTTGCTAAAACATAGAGTAAAAGAAAAGGCCAAAATTGGAGGTGAAATAATTAAGATTTGAGATATTTTGATTAAACCAGACAATTAGTTTAACCAAACAACCACAACATGGAATCTCCCATAAAAAGAAAATGTTTCTCTGCACATGCTAGTTGGTAACCCGTAGAGTATAGTTTTCTCTCTGTTTCCATTTTTTTTTTTTTTCATCATTTTGTTTTGTTTTTTTCTAAATATGAAATTGATAATTATGATAGTTACAATTAGGTATATATTATTATTGTGTGTTATATTTTTTTGAAAAAAATATATACACACGAAAGAAAGGAAATGAGATTTTAACACAAAGGCGGCACACCAAAAAATACTAGTTGGTTATTTCAATATATCCAATTAATATGGAAAATTCAAAATGAATAGAAATTTTATATGTTTGATTATTCCATTTAAACTTTAATTACTTTATAAGGAAACAACAATGAACGTACAATAGGTTGTGATAGGTAAAATATAAGACTGCATATTCAAAATGGGACATAAGATTTTTATTCGCAAGAAACCGAGCGCTCCCTTATCAACCTGCCAGAACCAATTCAAGGCAACTGCAAGCTGTAGGTCCAAACATTTTAGGATTCATTACAACATGTTGTTTCCACTACCAACCAGTCGTATAGCTAGGCTGCCAACACATGCAGCCATCTCCAAACCGAAACTCAAAGCTCCAATTATATGATCGATCTTTCTTAATTAATACTGTTCAAAACCCAGTCTTTACTCTTTTGCACTAATTTCCTTTGACTCTTAAGTTAGAATCTACCCGAATTTCTGTACATTAACAGCATCATATTATCATGTCCCATCTACCACCTAATTCCAAATAACAATAAAAAAAGCATCTTTGATATAACAACGATGAACCGGTGATTACGACAATAAAAGAAATATATAAATTTGAGAAAATGCAAAAATTACACATTTTGACATAAAAATAGTGTTTTCAACTCGACTCGATTAAAACTACTCAATATTATGTTTTACTCATTGAAAAATGATGATTTTCATAACATTATTTGTTCTTGTTGTTTTAGCTATATCAATACCGGCCTAAATATACAAAAATATATAGTTAGCCTTCATTTTCTTTAGTTTAGTAATTTTTATTCTTATATCTAAAAATCAATAAATTAACTAGAAAAGATAAAAGAACAAGGAATGAAAGAATATTTATTCCCCACAGTTAGCTTATCATAATAATTTATGACCAAGATCTACCCATAAAATACTCGATGTGAGAGTCACAAGCTCACACAACACACCCTTATTTTCGAGAGCCACATTTACGCTACCTAGAATACTAATAAAGCCTCATAATCAATTATATTGCCACGATTTTTCCAATAAACACTTAATGTAGAACTCAACACATGCCCACACGATATACATTCATACTATCCTATCCAATCAAAATCACATAATTAACCCGGGCAGTTACGAAGCCAAAAAATGTTCCTTGGAGTGTTGTAGTTGACCTAAATCTTATTAATATTATATATCTACAAGATACATCTCATGTATGTATTTATCCAATAGGAATGAAATCGAATTACTTTACATCTAAAATGAATAAATATTACAAAATTGTTAGATAAGTACGTTCTCAAAATAAAGTTCATTTTAAAACATATCATATTGAATTATAATATATTGCTTTGTTAAAAATGTTTTTGATGTATATTTTTACTCCTAGAAAACAATCTCTTTGTATAGTATTTAAATGGTTATAATAAATTATGTTTATTCTTCCGACTTTGACTATTTTCTAATAATATCACACAGATTTTAATTTGTTTTAATCAGAATTATTTGATTTAGGATCCTTTGAGCACACCTTTTGTACATTACTCTTGGAATATTATCATTAGAATTTATTGTACTTGTTAACCAAAGTACGTTATGTATACTTTGAAAAAAGAAATTAACATCATTATATTTTATATTTTTAAGAATTTAAATAATTTATTCCATAATTAATTTTCTTATCTTGAGATCTTTTATATGTTAAATAAAATTATATAAGCAAATATATATATATATATATATATATAGATAAAGCATTGTAGGGATAAAGGCCCAAAATCACATGTTGGGCCTTGGGCTTGATTCGAGGACTTTTATATGTTAAATAAAATTATATAAGCAAATATATATATATATATATATATATAGATAAAGCATTGTAGGGATAAAGGCCCAAAATCACATGTTGGGCCTTGGGCTTGATTCGAGGACATAGGATGGTCTGAGAAGGGAAAAATAATCCTGGGGGACTCTAATTTGAAAGTTTCACAGGTCAAGAATAAATGGAAGGTGATCCGAGGAGTAGCCCCTCCTCGGATGTGACGAACGTGACCCAAATCAGCATCCCTATGATCAAGGTAATCTTCTGGGAAGCTCCAACAATAAAGATGGACATCATACGCCTACAAAGAACGACGGGAATTTAGGAATATCTGAAAAAAAAGCTACCACCACTGCACTAAATGCACTGCAGCTACCTTTTTGGTTGCATTTATGTAGAGAGGACTCTTGAATAGAGTCACCTTGATCACCGCAACTCACAAAGAACTAGAAATGGTGTTTGATGGGACGGGTACTCAAGTAGTGAGTTGGATGATTGACAAGTGGAGGGCCAAGATCACCAGGAATGAGGTATATAATGTGAAAAATCCCTGAAAGTAGGAAGGATCAGAAAAAATAGAGAAAGAGCATTGTAGCAACTAAAACTACACTTGTAATCAGTTTCATTGATCTATACAAACATTTGCCTCCTCGAAAATACATTCACTCAATCTTACGTATTTGGTTCTTGCATGATTGTCATTCAAACACTTCCTAGCCGTTGTTAGATTTACTAGGGCCTAGTTCTTGGACCTACTCTTTATAAAGTTATTGTGCTGGGCTCATTAACCCACCATCCAATACATATTGGGCTTGGGTTGCAAACTGTGCCCATACAAGCATAAAAAATTATAGGCTATTTATTAAAGCAATTAAGCATTAAGTGACTAGAAAATCATATTATTGGTTGCCACTCATTACCCTTAAACCATGTATTTTCGTCAAGAAATTGGTTCAAAAAGCCCCCACTCAAATATTTGTACATAATTAATTAATTTTTTTTTAAATAGAAAGCAAAATCCTAGAAAAGAAAATTAATATAAGTTTATATGTATGATGTTTTAATTTTTATAAGATTTTATTTTATTAATTTTAACGAACCATCACTTCGAATCAGTTATAATCAACGTTAAAAAAGACTTGATTTAAGAAAAATCGGCTTCTGCTCAAATAAACATATAATTAATAAACTACTTTATATCTCATGCATATGCATGAGTGCAACTAAAAATAACCACACACACACATATAAAGGTCCCCTTAAGCAAGGCATTTCTAAACCCCTTCACTAATCTACAAAGTTAGATTCAACTTCTAACCACAACTTCATTTTGAACCATCACTTCAAATCATTGTAATCAACATTAAAAGAGAATTTATTTAAGAAAAATCAGTCTTCTAGACTTTAAATGATCATTACGTATCCATATTCAAAATGTTAAATGATATGTAACAAATGCCATGTCAACTTCTAGATCTAGAGTTAAAATACTATTTAAGAATCCTAGATCTATAATCGTATTTTGTATCAAAAAGGTTTAATAAGATTGCTTGATGAAATGTTTAGATCAGAGTTTCCATGGTGAATGTTGGGTTAAAATAAATTGACTCATTGCAAATTAATTAATTAATTATCCAAGTTAATTAATTAGATCAAATTTCATGCAATACTGTCGTAGCACAAACAAATCACCAAAATATCTAAATGCAGCGGAAAATAAATTTGACATAGGTGATTTGTTTACGAATGGGAAAAACCACCGAGATAAAAACCCACTGGGTGATTTCCAAGTCACCACTCCCAAGAATCTACTATTATCAATGACAAACGGTTACAAGTATAAGGGATCTTACCAAACCCTTTGGTCTATCCCAAAATACCAACCTAGAGCACTTTCTGCATATGTTCTATTTGTATAACGGCCTTTTAAAATAAGTCTTATATATGTCTAGGGTTGTGAGAAAAGAAACCCTACACATACATGTTAGCTAGGGCCAAAAATCAAATCTGGAAATTTTGACTTTGTAGATCTTGACAGATTCAGCTTCTGTTGAGATTACTGTCGAGTTTTAATGAATAACTCTTCTTCGCTCATTTCTTGGTCATATCTTCATGGCTTTAACACTTGACTTGAACAACATGTTTCTTGAAGTCTAAAACCCATCATAAATTTATCAAATTACAAGTAAAGTGCATTTTGTCAAAAGATTAGCCAATTACATAAAATATGTCCCTAACAATGAAAAAGAATGAATTTTTAATAAAAATTCAAATCTATGGTGTGTTTGGATACTGCTTATTTTCTTGAAACTGAAAAATTATTGCTGAAAGTACTGTAGATAAAGATAAAAGTTAGTTGAAATAATACAGTGAAGCCCATGAATAATAGCAAAAATAAGTTGAATAGTGAAGTAATTTTAATTTATAATTCATTCCCAAATGCACACCTAGTTATATATATGTGTGTGTGCGCGTGTGTGTTTGTGCACGCGCAAACTACATATCATGTGCTCATTTCTTTGACATTTTTCTAACAACATATTAGAAAAGGTTGTAATTAAATTGCTGAATAGTAGAGACATGATCTAAACAATTAAAAATTAAATGACATAATAGAAAGGAATAAATTTTGGAGAGATATTTTTATAATTTACACAAAAGAATTTTATACTAAATTTTATAATCTACTATATTTTTCTATATCTTTATATACATATATTGTCACTGACATATATTTTGATACGATTATGACTTAATTTGTATAGGTATTTTCTATAAATATATTTAAACTAGCAGATATATAAATATTGAAAAAATTTTTAGGGTATCCAGTGCTATTTTTCTTATAACCCTTTATCCTTCAAAGTTATGAATTTGTATCTCTAAAATATTGTGCTTTATACCGCATAACTTAAACCCATGGGCCATGGGGTGTTCCCCCCAAACTATTGAAGTAAAAAAGAAAAAGCCCATGGGGGTGTTACCCCATATCTATAGGAAAAAGACCAAGAGTATCCAAGTCCAACCACAGAAATCTGGGCAATTAAAATTGGGCCTTCTATCTGAAAAAGAAATGCGGGCCTTGCATGCTTCAAAGTTCTTTGTTATCTTTCTAAAAAAAGTGCTTCGTTATCTAAAACTCAAGCCCATGGGGTTGTTATTGGGCCTTACTTTTTTCTAATGAAATTCCTTAAGAAAAAGAAAACAAATTAATAAAAAAAGAAATCCTATTTGTAAAATTGTAGAGAAATAGGATTTTTTTTTTTTTTTTTTGGTGTTATATGTTCATCACAAAAACCTTAGAACAATGATTTTCAACCTTACGGTTTGCTTTATTTGAAAAATCAATAGCATTTTTATATTAGCTTTATTTGAGTTTAAAGTACAGGGATTAGTTTTGGAAAGTTATATATTTTTTAGGATTTAAAATAAAAATCACCGTGAGTTTCAATTTGTTCTTAGGACTATATAATTTTATCAAATAATCTCCTGCATATTAAGCTTGTTTGTATTTTCTGTTAAACCTTGATGAATTTAATTACCCGATATGTGCATGATAATAATGATATTTCAAAATTATTAATGTTTGATAGAAAGTTAGAAACTATGTGCACATCATGCAATTGAATTTGTGTCACTGTAACGAAAAATAATAATAGAAAATTTGATTTGTCACAAACCTAATGTGAAAGGGTTGATTGTTCAAATACAAAGTTTGAGAAACTTATTTCTCTATAATGATTGATCTTTATCATTTGAATAAGACATTAATTGGTTTTGGTGTAGGCGGGATTTCTTAGATCCTATTTTCTAGGGCAAAAGACTTTACTAATTCATCTATCTAGCACTCACAAGGAACAATTGGTACTCAATTTAAAGAATGTGCCTTTTTGGTATGATTTACAATTGTACATTTGATTTAGAATTTTGCAATCGGTTCAGTTGGTTAGAATTTGAAGGAAAGAAAAAGAAAGAAGAACCACTACTGTCGGCACAATGGAGATCTGGTTTTAGGGCTGCACGGTGCGTAATATATCTTTTAAAATAAAGGGTTTAAAATTGGGTTTTCAAGAAAAAACTATGGGCAATTTGGGAAATGAATGCACCTTCCAATGGTAATATTATTTTGCATTTGTTGCGTTTTGCAACTGCAGCTCCCCAACTGCCACACAATAAGGCATGTCTCCTTCATATTTGGATAGGTCACTTTTTCATAATGTGCGTTTGCAATAATTTACCAAACATATGGTTTGGGTTTTGGGCTGAAAAAAGTGTGTTTTGGCTCCTTAAAGTGGAACCAAACGGGCACTTAGTCTATGTTGTCCTAGAGCTGTTCATCTAGTTGGTTTGATTCTGCAATCAGTTCCCAAGTCCTGTTAGCTCCTGAATATTACCTTTTTGTTTTTTTAATGTTCACTTCATACAAAACTACAGATAAGTGTTTACTTTTGGATTATGATATTAAGATATGTATTTACATGTGACTGTAAGTGAGTTACTGGATGAGGTTTCTGCTTTGAAAAGAGAGGATGAGTAGATAAATTGCATAACACGTAGATATAAATGCTCATGTGCTTCCATTTCATAGTGCAAAACCAGATATTAATTTGAGGAAGTTGTTCAATCTATGGCTAATCCATTAGCCTCAGAGTTGGGAAAGAAGCGTTTACACAAGGATGAAATGGTATTGGCTATAAACTATCTGTGCTTGTTCGATTCTCTTGAGTCATTACTGCATTACAATGTTCATTATAAAACAGTTTTTGATACACTACAAAATTGCAACTCCCAAGTACAAATTTTATCATTGTATTTCTATTTATTCTTCACAATATATGCAGATTTCAATAAGACTAAAAAATCACAAAGGAAAAAAAGAGGGCATGCAGCTTACAATCTCCATTGACTCACAACTTTCATCTATGGGGTATACTTCTGTGTTCTAAATGACAGAATAAATAACAGTTCAGTGGTTCAGCTGAGAGGTTACCATCTCTATTGACTCACAACTTGCATCTATGTGTTATCCTTTGTGTCCTACATGACAGAATGATTAACTTTCAGAGATTATTACTTTGGAACATTTCCCCTCAGACTGATACTACAGGGCAATGTCCACTGATCGCCACCAAGTAGCTGCTTTTTGTGCTTACCTGCACATTATCGAAAAGAAGAATGAGACTCCACGTGAGAAATATACATTATGAATTTAAGATGTCGCTTGTGAGAGCACATCAATTAGGAATTTCTTTAGTTTATGATTGAACTAATGTATGGATGGTCTGATACTTTTTAGCATAAGTAGAAACTTCTATGCAATCTAATAGATAATTGTTTTAGATCAGAACAAGGGCATTAAGTGGCTAATGTGTCCCTATTATTATGAGTTTCTTCTCTTTAGCTTACTTTAATGAAACTTTGTGATCTACATTTTACTAATATCATACTTCTCTTTGTACACTATGGGACTTCTTGCACTGCCTTATGTAAATGAAAAGGAAAGTCGAGGCTCTTTGTATTTACCTTGACTGTATGCAGTTTTGCATGATATGAAGCTGCACCGTCTTGCCTTTCAACTTCCAATAGTTGGAGTGACTGTTTCAAATGCTTTTACAAGAAGTTCCACTTTTCTTTTCCGTTCTGGAGTCAGTTTTGCAACCACCTGTTGAAGTGCATAATCAAGCATCCATTCCTCAGCTTTCTTTTTCTGATCCATGTCTTGATGCCTTAAATGAACCTTTTCTGCTTCAGGGTCCAGCTCCAAAGGCAAATACCGTGGCTTCCGTGGATTAAATCTCCGTACTTTTTCTACTGCCTTGATGAATCTTTTAAGTAGGATCAACTTTTTCACATTGCTCCAGCTCCTTGTTATTTGCTGGTTAGATTTCTTTCCCACCTTCATTTCTGTTTTCTCTTCTTCTTGGGTACTGACACTATCAGATATGAGCCTTTTTTCTTCTGAATCTGTATTTTCAGACTCCACGAAGCTGTCTTTATCCAAAATTTTGCACTTCAAGATGAATGGTTCCCCTCCTTCACCACGTTTCTCTTCTGAGAGCTCTTTATCTTGATTTATGCCACTAGTGATTTGTTGATCATCAGTTGAGTGGTCTTGCATTTCTGGAAGAAGGATTTCATCAATTGCTTCCTCTACAAGCTTAATGGCCTCAATACGTTGGAGTTCTACCTTCTGGTCATCTGGCTTGTCATCCATTTCCATGTCTTGATTTATTTCTGAGAAATTTTGACAAGAATTGGAGAAGCTTGTTACAGGCAATGAGTTGGCATTGCTCGCTTGTTCTTCTTTACCTGCTTCATCAAGATGTGGCTTGGTTTCATCATTTTCTGCAAGAGCTGATGCCATGTGCTTATATACTAAGCCCCACAGCCCCATGTTTTTCTGTTTTTCAAATTGTGTATCATTTACTACCTCAGCGGTGGAACAATGCTTAGATTCTTCAATTGGAGAAAATCCTGGAAGGGACTGAGATTCTGGCATAGCTCCTCCTTTTTCTTCCTGGGTTGCCGTTGATTCAGAACCACTGTTGCAAGGTCCTGAACTTGAAGTAAATTCTCTGGAGACATCTCCATTCTCTTGAACTTCTTCATGACAGGTGCTCACAATGTCCTCTGGCTTCAAGGAGAATTCATCACATGAGCTGGGGACTTTGACCTCCGGTGAACAACTGTTGATGGAACCTCGCTGATCATCAGCAAGAATGAATTTGTTGTCCACCTTATCAAGATTGATGGCAACAATTTGCTTTTCCTTCCAGTCTTCTTCGGTTGCTTGAGAAGCAAGAATGTCATGTTCTGTTTTAATGCAGCAACTCTCCAAATTTGCTCCAAGCTCAGAAAATTTCACTGGAGTTTGCTGTTTGTCTGTAAGAAAATCACCGACTTGGTCAGGATAGTCTTTGAATTCTTTCTCTAGATATGATGTTTTTCTTGGCAAGTTCTCAGCAGACTCTTCATAACTTCTTTCTTGACGTGTTTCTTCTCCACTTTGAATTGAAAAACCATTACAGGATTGAATGGAATTTGCTCGAGTGCAAACTGCTGCATTGGACCTCTGGCTAGTTTCAATTTCTTGAAGTGGAAGTACTTTCTCAAAAGCTTCTACAAGCAGTGCTACTTTTTGTTTTTGAGCTGGAGCTAATTTAGAAATGACCTGTTGAAGTGCATGATCGAGCATCCATTCCTCAGTGTTTTTTCTCTTGTCTGTTGTTTGGTGCCTCAGATTAACTTTTTCTGCGTCTGGATCAGGCTTCAAAGATAGATATCGTGGTCCTCGGGGTTTGAAATTCCTCACCTTCTCCACTGCCTTGACAAATCTCTTGAGGAGGATTATCTTTTTCAAATTGCTCCAGCCCTTGAGCATTTTCTTGTCGGATTTGTTTCCCACCTCAGATGCTGTTTTCTCGTCTTTGGGAGTACTAATAGTATCGATGTTGAGCCATATTGCTTTTGTATCTTGTATCATACTGTCTTTAGCAGGCTCGCTGGAATCTGACATGCTCCGATCCCCACCCTCACCATGACTCTTTCCTAAGAGTTCCTGGTCTGAACTTGTGCTACTAGTAATTGATTGATCATCAGTTGAGTTATCTTCAAAGTCTTGGAGAAGGATATTATCGACTGCATCTTGTACCAGCTTAATGGCATCAATCTGGCTGAGCTCATTCCTTTGTTGGTATGCATCGTGACTTTCCTTAACGGTGTCTTCAGTTGTTTCAGAAAAATCCTCAGAAGAACTAGAGTTGTTCATTCCAATCAAGTTGTTGCCATCTTCCACTTGTTCTTCACTGTCCACTCCGTCTAGATGATGCTGGTTTTCAACTTTTCCATCAATCCCTATTACTGCATGCTTATATAGCAAGCGCCACATTCTGATATATTTCTGATTTTTAAACTGCATCTTGCCTTCTACATCGTTTGAACATCCTTTCTTTTCTTCACCGCCTGTAATTTCTTCCTCCATTGGCTCATGATCAATATCAGAAGAGACCACACTGTTACTTCCTATTGATTCCACAAATCTATCAAGGATTGGTCTTCTATATCCATCAGGTGGTTCAACAATTAAACAATTGCCCTTAAAATTTTCGCCAAATGATTCTGAATCACCATTGTACATGTCATCAGTGAGAATGGAATTAGCCTCTTCATCTTTTCCACCTGAAGCGCCAACTGCATTTGATGTGGCTTCTGGTTCAGCATATATATTGACAGTGAAGTCCCTGCCAGCTTTTTCTTCAATGGGAGAGATAGCTCTGCGGGATTTACGAGCTGCAGGATCTCCATTGTGGACCATTTTTTTTGTTTGAATTCCTTTCTTCATATTTCCAGACCGGCTGCCTTTAAGAAATTGACTGTCCCGTTTCATGCTCTTCTGGGTCTTCAATAAACGCCGCTTAGTAGATATGAAGCGCTTCAATGGAGGTGAATCATCATGGTGATGGCCATGAAGAGAGCAGTAAGTATATCGACAAACCTTCATGATTGAAGTTCTTTCAGATTCATGCCCTCCAGGATAAAGCTCCAAGGAGACAGGGAATTTGGAGTTCTTGAGAGTTGAAGAACAGGTAGCTTTACGCATGCTTGAGTCCGAGAATTGACATGTGTTAGAACATCTCCCCATGGAATTTTTCCTTGATTTGAAAGTACCCATTTTTGTTAACACTTTCATGGATTTCAAACTTGATGTTCTTGTTATAATTCTCACAGATTTGTTACCAGAAAAGATTGGTTTTGGATTTGGAGCTCTTGATTTTTTCCTAATTTGGCCAATGCTACTAAAACTGGATTCAGAAGTATGGGCACTTGCCTGATAGCCAGATTCCATGCTTCTTGTGGATAGACTTGACCCCTCAAAACTTGCCTTCTTAATTGATCTTGACTTCTTCAGTTTCCTCTGCAACTCTGTCCCTCCAGAGCTTTTACTCATCAAAGGCCTCCTGAACCTCAAACTAGACATTCTTGTTAAACTCTTCCCAGGCTTAAAACTTGATCTCCTTATCAACCTTGTCACTGAATTCTGCCCAGAAGAAAAACAATATATGGAATCAAACAATTTGAACACCCTTTAATTGCCAAGAACCTTGTAGCTTAATGACATTTCCTGATTCTTCCAATGAGGAGAACCCGGGTTTGAATCCCCCTCCCCCACTTATTGAAAGAAAAAGGAAAAGAATGCCCTTTACTTGAATCATTGCTTACCAAAACAAGATACAGAAATACAAATGCTTACCTGCGAAGTTTCCTTCTTTGCATCTGCACTGCTTGTGGCCTTCACAAAATTTGGAGATCCATCTGACATTTCAAATGGAGTTGACTGCCCTGAGCTTGATACATTAGCAGAGAAGACAATGGGAAGGTGATTGGATCGGGGTTTAGCCCTCCTTGTGGATGATCTTAAGCTTGGCAATCTTGAAAGCTTGACTGACCTCAATTTCTTCAGCTTCTTCTTTGGCTCTGTTCCTCCCATGTCACTACTTTCTTGATTCTGATAAAAAGATGATTCATTGGTTATTGACAACATCTCAGATTCTGCAGAACTATAATTACCATGAAAATCAGCTCCACTTTCAAGCTGGTTAGGAATCATTTCTTCTGAATTTGTAGTTGGATAGGGAAAGCAATAGAGTTTTCAATATGGTAATGTTATGGAGGCTGATTATTATTTATAATTTTTTTTACTCTATGGTTTAGAATTCATTTTTTTTTTTTTTTTTGGTTGAAGAAAAGCAAGGTGCTAGTCTGGCTGTCTGGTTAATGAAAATTATTGCAAGGAAAGTTTTTGTAATGGCTCAAAAAATCAGAGATTCTAAAGTTTGTGCTTGCCTGTGGTGACTAGTCTTCCTCTTCCTCTTCCTCTTGGAACTTCATCTTAAATTTCAGCTCTGACTTGGCAAGTCAAAAGTTTGAATATGGTTGTGAAAGAGACACGAGATTCCTTGGCTTGTACCATGAATGAGAGTTATTGACTTGGCCTTCCTGATTGACTCTTTTTGTTTTATTTTTAAAGCTTCTTCTTGGCCTTACCTCATTTTGGTGGATATTGGATGGGAGGGACTGAATTTATTGTAGAGAAATCCTTATCCCTTTCCTTGTACAACTATCATGCTTATAGAAAATTCGAACTCCAATAAATAATTAATACTCCCATCTCAGTTTGTTTGTTTTCTATTCTATTTTAGAATATCTCAAAATATTGTCATGTTTCTAAAAATAAAAGTCATCAATTTAATAATGTTACTGTTATACCCTTACTTTATTTTCAAAACTATTTGAAAAGAAAACTAACAAATTTTTTTAAAAAAAATCAATCTAATTAGGGAACCTTTTTAGTTACCTCATTAAGAATAACTCTTTTAAAAATAAAAAAAAACTGATAAATTTATTTAAGGGTAGTTTTTGAAAACTTATACATTTTTATAAGACAACCAAGATAATAAATGATATTTTCTTAAAAAGTTTGACTTTTCAAACAAAATAAACAAATTGGGACAGACAAAATATTAACTCAGAATTTTGAATGAGATACCCATGAGATTATCAGATCATTCTTGTCCACAAATATTGTCGAGAAAGAGATTAAAAAAGTCCTCACTACTCAGCTTTGTTGACCCAAAAAAGACATGTTGGCATGAATATTTTCAATTAAAAAAGGCGGTTTAATATTTTAGAATTTTAGAATTTGAAATAAATGATTGAATTACAATTTGCAAATCTTTTTTCTTATAAAAGATCCATAAATTGTGGATTTTTTTTTTCCCTCATAGATTGTTCACACTTTAACTAATTAAGCAAGCTCTAAACCAAATATAAATACATTAATGTACAATAAACAAAACCCTTTTATAAAATATGTATGACATTTAAAATGAAATGTCCATTAGAGCATTAGGGCTGTAATCTGGATCAAACGACTAAACGGTAGGTGGACTCAAGAGTCAACAGTCAAGACCATACGATCAAGATTAGACAATTCCAGCTCGAACATTTAGACCTATTTCATATATATTTTTTTTATAATCATAAACTTTTTGCCAAAGCAAAACACTTAAAAAAGAGGAGAGAAAAAAAAAATCGTTAATTTTGATGGTTGAGATTTGAGAATAATTGTTCGCACTGACCAATTCATCACAGAAGGGAAGCTCTAAAAAGTAGTCAGAAAACGCGTTGCTAAAATGCTCATCAATGAGTGTGGGACCAAAAACATTTTGCTGGCTGTGGGACCCAAAATAATTCCAAGCGTAATTGCCGGGGATCAAAGGGCCCTGGCTGGATCAATCATCTTTTTTTTTTTTTTTTTCCTTCTTCTTTTAGATTTTCAAATCTGCTTTGAACAAGTGTCTAAAGTGGGACCCAAATCCAGAGCAGTTTCTGATCTCCTTTTATATATATATATGATTGTCATAAAATAGAAAGATTTTTTAATATAAATTTAAAATTTAATAATTATGATAATTATTTATTAATAGATATTTATTTTGATTATGTTTATTTATGAAATATTAAAAATTTAATTTAATTATCATAGTAATTATTAATAAATATTTATTATAATTTATGGAACTATTTATTCTATCATTTAAAGATAATGTGATGTTGTAAGATTCTAAAAAAGAGTTTAAATATAAAATAAAATTTAAATTCAATTAAAAGTATGTGTTAGAATATAAATGCCTAAAATTGCCGCAAATAGAACTTGGATCTTTGGATCTATGGCACGTGGTTTAAGTTCTTTAAATCTACCATCCAAGTCTCTTTGCAAGGGCTCTTTTTATTTATTTATTTTAAATCCTTGTTCACGTAATTATAAAATAGATAACTGAAAGATACTATTCTTATCGTATGTTATTCAAATGTGGAGTTCTCTTGCGCTTTATTTTAGTTATATATCCCTTTTTATGATTAGTTTTGCAAGTTGTTTTCATAATTTCAGTGGAATTTGATTATGTGTAAGTGTTAGCATCATCTATCAAGAATTTTTTTTATGTAAAAAAGATTGTTCTATGCTACAATTTCGGTTCTCTTATGCTATTCGAATATGAAATTATCATGTGCTTTAGTTTTGTGATACTTACCTTTTTGTTATTAGTTTAATAGAGTTTTTGATAATTTTAATGGAATTAGTATTGTGCCTGTGCAATGCACGACTTGATTAAAAAGTTACATGTAAATATATTGAAATTATATCAATAATTAATGGGCCACTTGAAACTTTTTTTTTTTTTTGAGAGGGGGGCACTTGAAACCTTAATTGCGTTTAACCTAAAGTAACTTAATGAATCATATGGAAAAAAAAAAACACATTAACTTTATGAGATGTAATACATACACATATCAAGCCATTTTGCATAATTGTAATGTGTCTGGTGAGTAAATTTATAATCAAAATAATGGAAAAAAGTGTTAAATTTAATAAACTATCTTAGTAGTTAATGAAAGTGGGGAACACTTGTCCCAAATAGAAAATAGTTACTTACAGAACAAAGATTTCTAGGACCCAAAGCAAACGTGGTTGACTAAGCATTGTTTAGGTTGGTCTAATAGACATTTGGACCCTTCTTAGAAGAACCAAAATTGATTTTGAGATTGTCCAATACATATGCATACATTTCCTTTTAAATTGCATGGCTTAATTCTACTCGGCTCACACTTGCTCTGAACACCTCAGTCGTGCTTCTCATCTTCAACGGGCTTCAGCTTTAATGCTATGTACGGTCGTGCTTGGGATTATGCATGGCTGAGTGGCTAAGTTAGCTTAGCCACAGGAACGAAAAATTGATCCAGTGAAACTAGGCTTGAGTTGCTCTTAAAAGGGTCACTAGTATTGTGTTTGAGGAACTAGAACGACCAACCACGGCCCATGATTTGTTAAGGGCTAAGCTCAATCTACTTATGACAATAGTTATTGGGTGCCTTCAGCTACCCTATCCACCAGTTACAAGTAGACCTTGTTCAGCTGAATCTCATGGTTAAGTCCACAAGAATAGTTGTGAGGGTAGTTGCTGTCGTAACTTTAATTTTCATATCAATTGAGGTGTTAGCCTCTAAGCTCATGCGCATGTTCTCATGTTCTACTATTTTTTTAAAGTAAATGTTAATAATTTGTATTTATTATAATTTAAAAATATTTTTTTTTTAAACAAATAAAAATGATAAACTTTAGAGATAAATAATAACTGTAATTTCTTTTTTGACCGTGAAGGGAAAAAAATCTTAAATTTTAGGAGTTCTCTTTTTGAATTCAAAATAAAATTTGTTATTTGACATTTATAATTTTATTTCTAAATGAAATTACCCTTCATTAATGAATCTATTTTTGAACTACAAAAAAGTCTAGTTGAAAAAGAAAAATCCTCTTATATATGGTCTAGATTATACTAGAATCCACCACAATGAAAGTAAGAGTCTTGTGAAAATGTTAACATTTTGTTATGTTCCTAAACTTTCTCATTGTTAGGCTTCTTAAGATAGATGACAAAGTTGACTATTGGTCAACATGTGACACTTCTAGTTACCTTTGTGCAATTGCTTAAGGTACAATTGTTGCATCACTTTAGAATCATATGTGGCATAGTGCACACTAGCACATATATGAAAAAGACAGAACCTCTTCTTTGACTCTTGAATAGGACTGTCCAACAAAACAGTAGACCCGACTCACTCAGCTTAACCAACCGGATCCGAACCGTCCGCCGCCTGACCTGACTACCTGGTAATCAATGGCAGGTCCTTGCCTTCCTAACCTGATTCTGTTGTGTCGAGTGGCGGGTCTTCCCTTCCAAAACTCGATCCACCTAACTCGACCGTGATATATAACCCTTACACTCCTCAGTCATTACTATTTGTTTCTCAGTCCTTTTTTTCTCTCTCAGTCTCTAGGATCTCTCTCACTCTTGATCTCTTAACACTCAATAGCTAAAACCTCCAGCCCATCACTGATTTGCAGATCTCCATCACCCATCGTTGAACTGCAAATCTCCTCCATCACCCATCATTGATAAGTAAATACCTGGCTTAGGTTTGATTTTTAGTCATTTTCTCTCTTCATTTGAGTCACTTGAAAGTGCAAATCTGCTATCATCTCTCTCTATTTCTGTTTTTGTTTTGTATTTGTGGGCTACTGGTGTTTGGTTTTGTAAATGTGTTCATCAATAGAGATTTATTCTTTCAAATTTGTGAAATTTGTACAAAGTTTGGTTCTTGATTTGTGTTTTCTGGACGAAGTCGGAGCTGGCCATTGTCTACTTGAGCCCGATTCAACTCGACCTGCGGTTTTTCACAGTCGGCGGCAGGTCGTCTATCCTGCAACCCGACATGATAAGGTTGGTTCTGAGTCGAGCCCAAACTCAAACCAACCAGACCAATGGACATCCCTCCTACTCTAGAACTTGATTTATTACTTCGTTTAACTATTATATATGACATCCCTCTCACTTTTATGTGATAGGGATATTACATGCAACTGTTAGTCTACTATACATTTTACCCTTTCTTAATTTTAGCTATCTATCCATAAATTAATGGTCCACAATGGTTTTTTTTTTTTTTTTTTTTTTTGAGAGAGTTTCAACTTATGGCGTCCGCTCCTGATGATAGCTCTTTATCATCAGACCAAGACATCAATCAATTTTTGGTGTAGGCAGAGATTGAACCCTAAATCTTTTATACAACTATCAGAGACTTTACTAGTTGAACTAACTAGAACCCACGATCCAAAATGGTTTCTCATTGGATTTTATTTTATAATAATATTATTACTTTTTAAATACTAGTCCCATGAGGTCATAGTCACCTAGATGGCTTTTCCTACACTCAAATGTCTAACATAAATCATTAATTTCTTTTCCATTTATATTTCTAACTCCAACCATAAGATAAGTGATTCATGTGACATGAGTCATGACTATAGATGGTTTCATTTCTACTTTCTAATTTCTATTACTTGTGAGCCATATACTCAAAAGAATAGAATAAGTTTTTAAGAGATGCGAGGATTCTAAACCAAAGTTAAATAGTTTATTTTGATCGAAAAAAAAAGGGTTAAATAGTTTATATGCATTACTATAAGGAATGCATACAGTATATACTATAAATCAGTAATCTATATATTACTAAAAGCTGAAGCGTAGAGTTTAATGTCACTGCGCTCACGTTGTGCCATGTCAGCGGCCATGTCATCCCAATCCTTTTTTTTTTTTTTTAACCTACAATTTTAAAACAATTTTTACAAATTTCAGAATAATAAATCCCAGCCCTATAATAAATCTGCACAATAAATCCCAGCCCACTCTTTATGTATTTACTTCCACCATAAAGCCCAGCCCAAGCCTTTTCAACTTAATGGAAAGATTTGAAACCGTGGAAACCTAAAGGGTTGTGTGTGAGAAGCACAGCGTGAGGACAACTAGAGAGTTCAGTGCTACTCTTCAGCTCTACGGTTTCACAGTAACAGTTTCAAGGACAACCAAAGAGTCTGAAAATCTCCCCACCTCCCTGCTCTATGGTTTCCCAGTAATGGCCGCTTATCTAAGTTCCTTCCTTGCTGTCTTCCTCTCCTCACAATATATAAATACTTACGGAATCTGGCTGATTCGGTTGAGGTATCTCTAAACCCCAGTTCTTTTTGTGCTCCATTATTTTGCTTGATGTTTTTGGTTTCCATTTTTACATTTTATTATGGCCTTTTTTGTGGTGTGGTGTGGATGATTGTTATGGTTGTTGTGGTTTTTAATTGGTGCACTGTCTGACAGAAGCTGTAGAAATACTGCCAGTGGTTTGTCTTTTGATTTATATGGATTGGTAGTAATGGTTTATTGCTTGGTTTTGAACACACAACTCGGTTTCTGAGATTATAAGGAAGAAAAACACACATTCAAAATTGAATCTTCATTATTGGCCCGATAATTTGGGTCGCTGTGGGTCGTCCAAGACCAATCAGTGCAGGCGGGTTGATTCAAGATCACGAGCAAATATGGACAAAACAATTGTCCAAAACCGCTTAAAGTTGAATTATGGAGAATTTGAGATGGAGTAAACCAAGCCCTTCAATTATGAATAAAGAACTTTGATTGTTGAGAGATCAAAGCTTACATTGTCCTTGACTTGCTTAACCAATGGAATTCACTCACTGTTTGCACTCACAAAGACAATAACTTTTTGTCTAATTGCATATACTGTTTAGCCAGTTGGGACTATTTTTGGTTTTTTTTTTTTTTCTTTTTGGTTAGCCATTGTCTTTTACATTGTATTTTCAGACTGACAGAACCTTAAGAAAAATGTCCAACACTGTGTTTATACTTTTGCATTTTCTTTTGCAAGTTGGCACAAAGCCATAGTAGGACTTTTCCTAGGTTCCTCTATTTTTATACTTTCCTTTTTACCATTTATCTCTTCTGTGTCTTATTTTTATGTTTAAGGGAGGTTTTAATTTATGAAATAGGTTATTGGTGGGATTAATACCCAATTAGTTGTGGTGAAATTGTACCTTCTGCCTTAGGCAACTATGCCCATTGACCGATTGGAAATAACTTGGAATGTAAATGTTCAAAGCCCTGTTGTTTTGCAACCTATCTTTGATTGGACTTGGAATAGCTTATCATTTATTGAAAATTTGCAATTGAAAATCCATTTTTATGGTTGGTTGATGCACTTATATCGGCTTCTTTCATTATTTTTCCCACAATAGTCCTACCAAATTGAGGTTTGCTGGACAGCAACTATAGAGCAGAATAGTGAGACTTTATAAGTTGCACTTTTGGTTTGGGAGTATCGAAGGCACCGGGGAAAAGTAAGAACACTGCTAGGGGGCCCGAAAACAACTTTCTGTTGCTCTTTGGGACCGCAATTTAACTTTCCCGTGCATAACACTTGGAAGATTCTTTGGATCTTTTGTGATATTTTTTTCCTAATAAGCACGTCCTAAACTATTGTAGGTGCAATATTTTCCTCAAATTGAGAAGTTTTAATTAACTGCAGACTTTTTTTAAAATTTATGCCTCTTATGTCATGTTACTACTATTTAAGCAGCTAAGGAAAAAGAAATCAACATTGAGATTAGTGTCTAAGACATTTTTCAGCAACCATCTTGATGCCTTAGAACATGGTTAATTAATTATTTCTTGGATGTAGCCTTATATACATCATTAAGTTCAATAATTTAGTTGATTCTCAAAAAAGTTCAGTAATTTAGTCTTTTTGTGAGGTCCATTCTGTGAAATAATTGTTACCAAAGGCCAAGCTTCAAAACATGGTTGTATACATAATACATTTCGAAGTACAAAAAAACAAAATTGGTATTATTTTTTGTCTATTGATCTCATTCAAAAGGAAGGTGTTAACTGCAATTATAGCAGTTAGAAAATCAATTGTAGAACAATAAGTTATTTAATGAATTTTTGACCGATATTCACATGCTTGGAAGTGGAAGGTTGTAACACAAAGTGAAAGAGTAAAAACAAAGGTAGATTAAAAGCAAAAAAGGAGGGAGATTAAAAAGGATGAGGTTGGTCTAAAAAACTATTATAGTTTAAGTTTTTGGGTTGGTCTTACCTTGTGATGTTTTAATTTTTAACGGAATTGCATAAAGATAGGAATCTCCAAATAGTCTTAGAAAAATGGTCTTCAATATACTTGTGTGAACTTACTTACCAAGCAAGAAGACACTATAGATAGATGACATAAAATATTATATTTTTTTTTTTTTAGTGTTTTGAGTGTGTATTTGCATGTGAGTGTTTGTGTTCATTTATCAAAAGGTTAAAAAAGAAAAGAAAAAGGTCTTGGTGTTCATTGACGTGGACACCTGTCACCGTTTTGATTACTATTTTACCCACCAGTTGCTCACAAGTTACCTGTTAATTTACATGTTTTTACAGTGGATTGTTTTTTCAAATATTTCTAACTTTTAATTATAAATAAAATGAAAAGGCTTTGCTAAAATATTCTTTATATTTTTATTTGGTTGTGTAGGTTGTTCATATTTTCTACCAGTTGATTACGGATTATCAATTAAATTTCAAGTTCGACAGCTAGATTGTTTCGTAAAGTATGTCCAACTCTCAATTAATGAAATGGCTATTATAACATTGAGATTATATTATCTTTTGTTGTGCTAAAATAATTTATATATTATCTTTTGGTTTCTACCAAATTATAATGGATTATCTATTAAATTGCAAGTTCACACAAGCTGGAATATTTCTTTAGGTCTCTCTAAAATGAAATGCTTTGCTAAAATAGTCCTTATATTATTGGTAGGGTGTTCATATTATCCACCAGTTATTTGAAATGATCTTTTGCTATAATGACGGTTAAATGATGGTTGGTAGGGCTTAAGTAGTGATACATTGAAAATTATTCAAAATAATTTGAATTTAAAATTATTTAAAATTCAATATCGGAGCCCAGCTGTTAAGAGGGCTTAAGTAGTAATACATTGAAAATTATTCAAAATAATAACACAATCATAAAAAAATCAAAAAATCAAAATCAAAATAAAAAATTTATCACGCGCAACGCGCGGGTCCGCGACTAGTATTAATAATAACAAATGACACTACAAGAAAAAGAGCCTATGGCCGCGGCTAAAAAACGCGGCCATAGGTCAAAAAAACGTGGCCATAGCCCCATTTGGCCTATAGCCGCGGTTTTTTAGGCCGCGTTTTTGAACATAGCCTAAAAGCCGTGACTATAGCCCTCAGATGGTCTGTGGCCGCGCTTTTAACCGTGGCCTAAGCTCTGATCCTTAGGCCACGGTTTAAGCGCCGCCTAAGCTCCAGCCCTTAGGCCGCGCTTTCACCGCGGCTGTAGAACGAGACGTACAGCCGCGGTTAAACCGCGACCTAAGGTCTCAAGCTTAGGCAGCGGGTTAAGCGCGGCCTAAAGGTCGTAGCTTAGGCCGCGTTTTAACCGCGGCTGTAGAACCCCAGGTATGGCCGCGTTTAAAACGCGGCTTAAGATCTAATCTTTAGGCCGCGTTTTAACTGCGGCCTAATATATAGTCTTTAGGCCGCGCTTAAAACGCGGCCTAGAGATTGGTCCTTAGGCCGCATTTGAAGGGCGGCCTAAGGCCCACCCTGACGTGTACAAACTATACTTCAGCCGCGTTTTTAAGCGCGGCTATAGGGTTTTTTTTTTTTTTTTTTTCTTCTCTTTTGTCTAGGCCAGATGACAAATTGCATTAATGCAATTACAAAAACGCAACTATAAGTTTGTCAAACGCTACTAAAAAAACCTGTCACATACACAATTCTAACTTGTTATTCTAGCAAAATTCAAAAAATTTCTCAAACCTGTCACAATTCCAATTATAATTTTGTAGTTCAATACAACAACAAAATAGGCATCAAGTTCAATACAACACATCACTATTTCTAACTTCCTATAGCTATCTTGAATGCTTCAAGGGTGCCTTTGTCTATATGTGGGGCACTGCATAAAACACAACAGTCAATTACAAAAAAGCACAAAGTTGGCAATTACCACTCTAACAATTGATAAATGAGCAATTACCACTCACCCTTGGCAATTACCACTGTGAACTCAACAAAAGCAATACGAGTTGAATGATGATAGTCTCCTGGGAGCCTCGGCATCAGAATTACAATAGATAGTTCTTGAGCACACCAGGAAGCCACAAAACATAAAAGAAATATATAATTAGAACTAGAAATGGCCAGTTTCTAAAACTAAGAATAATTCAAAAAATGAGCAAACTTGTATCCTACTTGGTTCCTGAGAAAATGTCTACAAAAGAAAAAATATTAAATTTCTTACAACTCTATGTGTTACACTAACACAGCACAACACCCTCAAACTTCCACTACCGCATAATTGAGTTTTTCCATAGTTCAGAAACCAAAACGTATGAAAATAAAAAAACACATACTTTTGGTAAAACAATAGTCAAAACGTTATTATCACTACTTATAATCCATTTTCTCAGCAACCAAATAGCCTCTAAAACGACAATAAAAACAAAACTACATACCCCACCATTGTAAGCATATCCAATCCCACCAGCACCAAAGTATCCATGATTGTTAGCAACAGAAGGAGGCACAAATATATTGAAGAACAGGTAGCTTTACGCATGCTTGAGTCCGAGAATTGACATGTGTTAGAACATCTCCCCATGGAATTTTTCTTTGATTTGAAAGAACCTATTTTTGTTAACACTTTCATGGGTTTCAAACTTGATGTTCTTGTTATAATTCTCACAGATTTGTTACCAGAAAAGACTGGTTTTGGATTTGGAGCTCTTGATTTTTTCCTAATTTGACCATTGCTACTAAAACTGGATTCAGAAGTATGGGGACTTGCCTGATAGCCAGATTCCATGCTTCTTGTGGATAGACTTGACCCCTCAAAACTTGCCTTCTTAATTGATCTTGACTTCTTCAGTTTCCTCTGCAACTCTGTCCCTCCAAAGTTAAATAGTTTATTTTGATAAAAAAAAAAAAGGTTAAATAGTTTATATGCATTAATATAAGGAATGCATACAGTATATACTATAAATCAGTAATATTAATAATAACAGATGACACTACAAGAAAAAGAGCCTATGGCCGCGGCTAAAAAACGCGGCCATAGGTCAAAAAAACATGGCCATAGCCCCATTTGGCCTATAGCCGCAGTTTTTTAGGCCGCGCTTTTGAACATAGCCTAAAAGTCGTGACTATAGCCCTCAGATGGTCTGTGGTCGCGCTTTTAACTGCGGCCTAAGCTCTGATCCTTAGGCCGCGGTTTAAGTGCGGCCTAAGCTCCGGCCCTTAGGCCGCGGGTTAAGCGCGGCCTAAGGATCGGAGCTTAGGCTGCATTTTAACCGCGGCTATAGAACCCCAGGTATGGCAGCGTTTAAAACGCGGCCTAAAGATTGGTCCTTAGGCCGCGCTTCAAGCGCGGCCTAAGGCCCACCTTAACGTGTACAAACAATACTTCAGTCGCGTTTTTAAGCGCGGCTATAGGGTTTTTTTTTTTTTTTTTTTTTTCTTTCTCTTTTGTCTGGGCCAGATGACAAATTGCATTAATGCAATTACAAAAACGCAACTATAAGTTTGTCAAACGCTACTAAAAAAACCTGTCACATACACAATTCTAACTTGTTATTCTAGCAAAATTCAAAAATTTTCTCAAACCTGTCACAATTCCAATTATGAATACAATTCCAATTATAATTTTGTAGTTCAATACAACAACAAAATAGGCATCAAGTTCAATACAACACATCACTATTTCTAACTTCCTATAGCTATCTTGAATGCTTCGAGGGTGCCTTTGTCTATATGTGGGGCACTGCATAAAACACAACAGTCAATTACAAAAAAGCACAAAGTTGGCAATTACCACTCTAACAATTGATAAATGAGCAATTACCACTCACCCTTGGCAATTACCATTGTGAACTCAACAAAAGCAATACGAGTTGAATGATGATAGTCTCTTGGGAGCCTTGGCATCAGAATTACAATAAATAGTTCTTGAGCACACCAGGAAGCCACAAAACATAAAAGAAATATATAATTAGAACTAGAAATGGCCAGTTTCTAAAACTAAGAATAATTCAAAAAATGAGCAAACTTGTATCCTACTTGGTTCCTGAGAAAATGTCTACAAAAGAAAAAATATTAAATTTCTTACAACTCTATGTGTTACACTAACACAGCACAACACCCTCAAACTTCCACTACCGCATAATTGAGTTTTTCCATAGTTCAAAAACCAAAACGTATGAAAATAAAAAAACACATACTTTTGGTAAAACAATAGTCAAAACGTTATTATCACTACTTATAATCCATTTTCTCAACAACCAAATAGCCTCTAAAACGACAATAAAAACAAAACTACATACCCCACCATTGTAAGCATATCCAACCCCATCAGCACCAAAGTATCCATGATTTTTAGCAACAGAAGGAGGCACAAATTCCTCAACCAATGTATTTCAACTTGGACAACAATTCCTCCAAATCCCTCATATCACTCATACCCACCAACCCATTAGCCATCACATACCCACCATCAGAACCAACACCAATGATACTACATTAGTAGTATTCTCAAAATTTTGACTAGCATTCTCAGCAACCGCCATGATCATCCCCCACACTTTGTATGAAAATCTGTTCTTCTTATCTTTTTCAAATTTCTCTATAATAATTATGTATATAACTGATTAGAGGACATAACCCAAAAAAAAAAAAAATATATATATATATATATATGTCAAAGACACAAATTTTTTATCAAAAACCATCAGAATATATAGCTCATGAAATAATACATACCTGGCTTCTCTACAGCATTTCCATTGTAATAAGACCAAACCCACCTCAGGATCGTTTAGCTCAACTTTTCTCCTTTTCTTTTTCTTCTTTATATATATTATATATACATATAAATCTTTGTTTTACTGAGGATGTTTCTACAGAGAGAGATGAAATGGGTTAAGTTAGCATGATTGCCATAAAACTACCTCAACAATGTTAACATCATATAAAATTTGAAAATTGAGTAGATGGGCTCTGTAGAGCCAGTTTAGCAATTGGGTACCAAAAAATACATTATAAGCTCATGGGAATTGATTTTGTCATATTCAATTAGTTGGTACATAGGGAGGCAAAACATTTCCTTGTAGACATACCTGTCAATACATATGTGGAAGAGTCATCTAATGAAGACATTGTGATTGTTTCGCTACCCTAAATATATTAAACACATCGTATTAGTAGTACATAATAATGAGGAGCAATTAACACACAATTTCATGCAATTTAATTACAACATTGAAAGTACCTGAGATTGTGAAAGAGTATTTAGAAATGACTGCAATTGGGCTAAGATGTTTCTCTGAGCGTCGGCTATTGCTTCAGTGACTTCCTCCTTATGCCACGCATGTAATTCGGCGATTTCTTCCTTATGCTTTGCATGCATGTCGGCTATTTGCTCCTGATGCCTCTGCTCTGCCTGGGCAAGTTCGTCCCTCAACGAATTTTCCAAGTCAGTCATCCGCTAGGCTATTTCACTGGACGATGGTGGAGTCGATATATAACAAGGAATGTTGGACCCACTTCTTCCTGATGGGGTTGGTCCAAAACCGACCCCTCGTACACGTCCACAACGTTCTTTCCCCCATCACTTGTGCAAACGCATCAGTTTTTGACCATAAAATTCCTTGGTGACGGTCTCCTTGTAGTGAGCCCCCATTGTTTAAAATTGCAGTCATTTTGTTCTGTTTTCATACAAGAAGCAAAATAACATATTACTCGCTACAAACAATTCACGCACAAAATATGAAAGAAATAGGGTACGATAAGGCTTACAATCTTATCTTCCACGTCAGTACTAATAGGAGTCTCATCTTTCTTTGAGTATACTTTCTTGAAAACAACTGCACGCTCTATTGCTTGCCCACTTTTTTTTGCCTACATCATACTCAACAGTCTCATTACAATAACGAAAATTTATGTTCGTGATATGAAGTGGCAATTGACAACCAAAACATAGCAAATGAAATTTGGGACATAACATGCAATATAATGTATAACAAATTTAAAGTCGTAGATTATTACGTTCAAAAAGACATGTGAGTTGTTTTCTTTATGTGAATGCTTAGTATCAACTGGTTTTTGGTCCCAAAGTTCTATATATTGGCTACCTACTACCCCAACCCAATTTCCTTCACACAACTTACAAACATTTCCTCTCTCTCACTTGTCTTTGCTATCACAACGTCAAAACTATGAATAAAAGAATGAAGAAAAATGAAATGTTCCTATCAATTAATGCATTTCTTACCATATTGTCTGAAACTTGGGCAAAACTTATAGGCCTTGACCTTGCTATGTCCTTCTGCAACGAACGACTTTTCTTGTTCTTATTAACTAATGTCTACAAACATATTCCCACCAACAAATTAAAACGAAGAAATTAGTTACATAAATTGTACTTGGTAAATTCAAATACCCCATCATATGTATATTATAAATAACATATAATAGAGTAAGAAAATAGTTGAACCTCCGTATCTGGATAAAACCAATAGTCAACTAAATCTGCATACTGCTGCTTTTCAGCCCATCCTGGTATTTTTGCAAGGACTTCTGCTTTGGACGCATCTTTTGGGTAGCATTTCTTTTTCAACTTGGTACGTCGGTTCCTCCTCAGTTCCCCTAGTAGGTGCATTGCCCACGGCATTTGATTAGCTGGGTGGAGAATTTCTGGGTTTATGATCCACTTTTTCTGAAATGCAAAAAATGAGTTAGCATAGTGCAATGGTCCACCCTACTGAACATGCCATTTAGCACACATTCGGTTGTACATAACAATTAAAAGTAGCGTAATATAGCTATAGATTGAACAAGTCTGAACTTGTAAGCAAAATGAATTGGATGGTTAACTTTCATTTAATTAAACAAAAACCTAAAGACTTTTCCTACTTCCTATTTCCTAATGATATCCACTAGAAGGTGCTCTGTGACATAAATCTCATTGGTATGAATTCTTTGTTCTTATATAAAGTTGAGTCTTATACTTCATAAATGATTTATGCTAAGTCAAAGAAGCCATCTTCTATTGCATGTGTCACCATCAGAGTAAGACCAACCATGCTTGTTTTTCACGTGGATTTCCCACATTGGCCCAAACTGTGAACATGCATGGCAATAAATGATGACAAGCACCTTTTTTTCACTGACAAAATAATCATCTATGTTCTTTCTCCTTCACTTTCACTTTTATGTCTCCGATGACATTTCACTCTAAAACAAATGATGGTTTTCCTTCCCAATATTTGCTCCTGTCTCTTCTCTTCATTCTTAAATTAGACGTAAAGAAAAGAAAAACAAAATGAATATGAACAAAAAAATTTCACATTGTAAGATAATTTTTTTTTTTCGAAAACATTGTACAAGAATCTTAATGGAACTGTTGCTAGGAAAAGTATATGATACCTTTAACGCTATGACAATTCAAAGGCCCACTTATCTTGGTGAATCATTCACCTTAAGTATAAATGAAGTATAAGGCTATGAAATGTATATATATCGGCATGTTTCATAGTGCATTGAGCATATTTGGGCATGTATATATATATGGATTAGCTAAGTCACAAATATTTCAATGATAAAGACAAACAAAGTATGCTAATACCTGAATCTCAACCCAGACATCTTTGTGGTGAGAAGGGACATGTGTCCAATTCAAAGGCATTAGTGGGCAGTAGGCGGGGCAGATGCAAAAAGTGCCCAACCACCTTATGAATGTTTGTCTGCTCTCCCCAAGCGGTTGGCCGGTTGCATTTAACGGCAACTCAATTTTCTTATCAGGTAGAAGCGTCCATATTTTTCGCATTAGCGTTTCGCCACGCTTTTTAGTCCCATTACTAGATTCGGAGGTTTCTTGACCCAACTCTTCTGCACGCACATTACTGGTTTGTTGGGTTTGTTGAACCAAATCTTCTGCATATAGTAAACCGCCATTAGGAATGAAATTTCAAAGTTCACAATTAAACAGAAGTTACTGTATATATCTCAAGTGCACACTCTTAACATAATAGTGATGTTTGTCAATCATGGCATTATTATACTTGCTTTTTAGCTTTACTTTTTCTCCCATTTGTTTTCTTTATTTACTTATTACTCAGGACAATAAGTGAATTAAGTCGTTCATATTTTCATGAATTTAAAAGAAGCAATGGGTAGCCTTGCATTGTTATGTCAAGAACATAATAAAAAGCATGTTTCAAAGCAGCTAAGTATACTGAGTTTAAAATCAGGCTAATAAGAGAAAGGGAGAATAGTATCTTTTTTTTTTTTTTTTTCCTTTTTTTTTCTTTTTCTGAGAATGCGGGAGAAAAGATTCGCTATAGTTAGTTAATAAAAATTGAAATTACTCACAAGTAATTTATAGATGCATCTATAAATTATTCAATGACGATGAAGTTTTTGACATAAACGAACAATGGTAATAATTGAGTAAAATTTCCTAACTAAAACTTCAAAATGTCCGTAGACACACATAAGTTATTTTAATATTTATTACTTTTTCATATTATTTCTAAAGTAGCCTAAGACTTCACACATAGACATCTTTTTCAGTTCTTATATGGCTACAACAACTCAAAACAATGTTATGAAATTATGGTTCTAAATTTGTCATACCGTACAAATTAAATGCATTACATGCTATCCTTAGCCCAAATTAAATGCATTACATGCTATCCTTATCCACATTTTCCACAGATGAAACTCTATTAAAGTTTCAAGTAGCTCACACAAAGCTATAATTTAAAGCCTACTTTCATTACATACAAGTGTTAGTTTAAATTACAAATTACATCATCTAAGTTTGTCATAAGTTCAATTCAGTCTTCTAATTTCTACGATCTTTTTAAGTTAATACGATAAATTTTACGTGTATTTTATGTAATGCTTTTATTCAGTTTGTCACAATCACATGGTATTATTAGGTGTCCTTCAAGAGTATTATTTTCAAAATGCAGAACTTCTAAATTTATATCATTTTCGAACACTTGACACCTAATTCTATGAAGAGAAATGGACGAAATGACCACACTTAAAAGATTGATTGAAAGCTCCATGTCATATTTATTCTCAAACGTTACATTTCAAGACATGTCAACTACCTGGAGAAGGGGGTTGGGTCTCATCATCACTTACATCCCCTAATGCTTGGTCAGTCGCAAGGGTAGCCCTTAGCTCCTCCTGCACGCTCTGTGGTGAACGTGATGATCCCCCACCAACATCAACAACCGTCAGTGGAAAGTCCCTTTGCATTCCTGCAGCCAACAACAGAAAAATTATGCATCCAGTAGTAAATATCAAACATTACATTAACAATGAACGTGTAAACTACCTGGGGGTGCTGTACCAACATCACAAGCATCCGCTCTTGCTTGCGGAGTAGTATAGGTAGCTTCCAAGTTCTCCTCATGCCTCTGTCGTGAATGTGAGGGTCCTTCGCCAACATGTACAAGCGGCAATCGACGTTTCTTCCCCATTCCTGCGTCCACAAACTTTACCACACAAAAAAAATGTTAATTATAGACAACATAAAAACTTGCATACAATGTAAGTGAAGAAGAGAAAGTAAAATAACTCATTTTACATCTAACACTATATACAAGCATATTTCCAAGTTTAAGAGCTTCTGTTAGCCAAACACCACAACAACGACAAACTGAAACCCTAACACCAAACAAACTTATATCCAAGTTGACAAGAAATGAATTTGAAATCCAATAGGTAGCAAAGTTTATAAGGAATTGAATGCATAATAAGTACAAATTATTTAGTAATAACAATATTAAGAGGAATTAACAAATTCATCAAATACTACACAAAGGCATTCCAACTAATTCATAAATGGATATATCAGTAAACGAGGACACTACTCCTCGTCGGTGTACTCATCCTCGTTGTCATCTTCATTGTCGGACTCATCGTCAATAAACTCACAATCGTATAAGTTGTGTACTTCATGAAGATCTCTTTCAGCAATAATAGAGGCATCAATTGTCATTCCCTCTACATCATCCCGAGTCCAACCGAGGTTCTCACTCACAACCTCATTAGTGCTTATATTGTACGGAACATTCTCAGAAAAACTATATATGTCATCCTCATCACGTTGGGGACCAATGCCAGCATCGAACACATCCCTAGCTTTAGTTTTAACAACAACATACCAATCCTTCTGCCTTTTATCTTCCACATAAAAAACTTGTGTAGCTTGAGATGCCAACACATATGGTTCATCCGAAATTTTATCCCTACCATGTATAAAGTGTGTAAAGTTCACCATAGGAAACCCAAATTCATCAATCCTATATCCTCTCCTATTTTGGTCATCGACCCATTTACACTTGAATAACACATGTTTGATATTGTCAGAATAGTTCAACTCGATTATATCACTTAAAACACCATAGAACGTAATGCCACCATCAGTAGTGACACTAACTCCACTATTCTGCGTTTTCCTGTTTAACTCATCATTTACACTCCTAAACTTTAAACCATTAATGACATAATGCTTGAACCGTTTTACATAAATATATGGCCATTTGGACAATGCAACAAGGGTATCACTAACTCCCTCCCTTTCCCTATCAGCAGTAGTCAACGACCTCACCTAACATATCCAAACATAATTATTCACATCAGTACAAATAATCATAGTTAGGATAATGTTACAAGTTTAAGAAGTTGAAAATGTCATACGTACATGACCCCTAAACCAACTACAAAACTTCTCCATGTGGTGCTCATATATAATGGCCTTGGAAACGTTACAATTGTGGTCTTTTCGGAGTTCATCCTCTATTAATCTTTTGTGCATCCTGTGCATGCAATTGTATTAGGGTTAATAGACCTAACGTACATTGAATTGACGTACAATCATATTTGTATACGTAGTACTTACTCACGAAAGTGGTTGATGTTTTCGGAATTGAATAGAATGTAGCGATGGGCTTGGGTCCGCTCTCTATTGTTTAGTGCCACGATCGAAAGCACCCCTGTTGAGTCCTCAATCAACCTAGGTCGATTGAATATAGTTTCAACTCTTTCCATATACCGTGAACAAAATGTTAAGCACTCTTCGACTATGTATCCTTCAGCAATAGACCCTTCTAGAGCAGCTCTATTTCGTACGTAAGACTTAAGGCGTGAGAGGTACCTATAGAGGAATGATAAGATTAATGATTGGCAATAGTAATTGAAACGTGCACATAAAGCTCATAGTTGAGCAATAATATTACACACGTCTTACCTCTCAATGGGATACATCCAACGATAGTGCACTGGACCACCAATCTTGGTTTCAGCAGCTAAGTGCATGACCAAATGTACCATCACTGTAAAAAAGGATGGCGGAAATATCTTTTCCAATTCACATAATGTAACTGCAATATCTGCCTCAACAGTTGCAATATCTGAAACCTTAAGTGTTTTGGAACAAATTTCTCTAAAGAAGTAAGCTAACTTTATCAAAGGCCTAGTAACATGAGAGGGCAAAGACCTGCGTAAGGCTATGGGAAAAAGTTGCTGCATCAAGATGTGATTATCATGACTCTTCAAACTAGAAATCTTGCGTTCTTTCATGTTCACTCGACGTGAGATATTGGAAGCGTACCCATCAGGCACTGTTACGTCCTTCAAAACTTGCAAGAAACCATCTTTCTCCGATGAAGTCATATGAAAACAAACGGGCGGTATGGTATACTTATCAGCACTTTTTCGTTGTAGGTGGAGTTCACTCCTTATCCCCATGTCCGCCAAGTCAAGGCACGCCTTGTAATTATCCTTTGTTTGGTCTTTTAAGTTCAGCACTGTGCTGAGTATATTATCCATCACATTCTTCTCTATATGCATCACATCAAGATTGTGTCGCAACTTGTGATCCTCCCAATAAGGCAAGGTGAAAAAGATGCTCCTCTTCCTCCAACCACTCTCGTATACCTCCCCTCTCTTTCTTTTATTGTAAGTAAGTTGACATTTCCTTCCCAGACAACGTCCAAGTAAATGTTCAATTTCCAGAATAATGGATGACGCGACCGGTGGTTCAGGAGCCGATCGTGTATCATTAGATCCATCAAATAACATACCTTCTTTCTGGAAATCGTGGTCAACATCCAACCACCGGCTATGTTCCATGTAACAGAATTTGCGGCCATTTTTCAAATATCGAGAATCAGTCTCCACAACACAAGAAGGACAAGCCAACCCACCTTTGGTACTCCAACCTGACAAATTTGCGTATGTAGGAAAATCATTTACGGTCCACATCAATGCTACACGCAATTGGAATATTTCTTTTGAAGATGCATCGTACGCTTGTACTCCAACATCCCATAACTCCCTTAGTTCGTCTACTAACGGTTGCAAGTACACATCTATAGCAATCCCTGGCGAGGTAGGACCAGGAATAACTAATGATAGAATCAAAGATGACTATTTCATACACAGCCAAGGGGGGAGATTGTAGGGGACCAACATGACAGGCCACGTACTGTGACTAGAACTCATAATTCTGAAAGGGTTGAAACCATCCGCAACTAATCCAAGTTTGACATTACAAGGGTCAGACGAGAACTCTAAACACTTACTGTCAAACGTTTTCCATGCATCTGAGTCAGCAGGATGTCACATAACCCCATCATCAGTACGACCATTAACATGCCATTTCATAGAAGTAGCCAGATTA
Source organism: Quercus suber (assembly GCF_002906115.3). Classification (NCBI taxonomy): domain Eukaryota; kingdom Viridiplantae; phylum Streptophyta; class Magnoliopsida; order Fagales; family Fagaceae; genus Quercus; species Quercus suber. The sequence continues at coordinate 147,437 of NW_027069778.1, read as the reverse complement.
GGTGAAAGAAATAATCGCTGCAATCTTGGCTTTAAAGGGAACCACCGTAAGATCTTTGCAGCTTTCTTCTTCCCCTTACTAGATGAAGCATTTTTACTAGTAACAGATGTCTCATTTGTTTTCCACATTGATTCTTTACAACAAGGACACGAGTCGAGGTTAACATTTTCCTTCCAAAACAGCATACAGTCATTGGGACAAGCATGGATCTTCTCATAACCCAAACCCAAATCCCGGACTATCTTCTTAGCCTCATAATGGTCCTTTGGCAACTTAGCATCTGAAGGAAGCATATCCATCAGGACTTGAAGCAACATAGTAAATGACTTGTTCGTCCAACCACACAAAGTCTTCAACTGGAACAACACAACAATGGCTGAAAAAATGCTAAATTTCATACAACCTTCATATAAAGGTTTGTCTACATCATCTATCAGCTTGTAAAACTTCTTTGCCTCATCATTCGGACCTTCAGCCGGATGTTGCGTAGTTGGACCTTCTTCCATTGGTTCGGGTGGCATTTCATGCGGGGGGCACAAATCGTGCAACATCCCACGAAAATCGCCATATAGATTTTCGGAATCTTGCACTTGAGAGCTCCCACAGTCGGTAGCCGTTGTAGCAGCCGCCGATTCCCCATGAAATTTCCAAATTTTGTAATTGTTCATCATCCCCGAAGCCCAACAATGGTCACGTACCACATTTATTGGTTGTAAAATCAAATTTACACATTTCATACAAGGACATAACATCTTCCCATTGCGCGCGGATAGAGAGGCAAATTCCACGAATTGGGTTACACCTTGAAAATATTCCCTTAAACCCCTCTTCTTGTCCATCCAACTTTTATCCATTGCGATAAAATATGTACGGAATTTGACCTACACCAAGATTTGTTAATACAAAGGTAATAATTATTATAATTACATTCATTTGTCATTTGTTAAGAACATACTACCCAAGTATGGTTAAATTTTCTTAGAACGTATAACACTTGTCCTACACCCGTCCTGCACCTAAACTTGGCTTGAGTTTGACTTGTTTGTTTAACAAACAAACATAAACAAGACTTTTCCTTTGTTGAGCTCAAGTTATTATTAGACAATTTGGTTAATTAACAACTTTAAACAAATAGTGTCTTCCTAAAAAACTTATTGTTTATAGCTTGTGGGAAGGGGAGCACTTTGAAAAATGCTTTTACGAAAATTAATTAAAATTTTATTCTTTTTGGCTTTGGTCCCCTAAAATTATGAACTCCTTAATCTTGAAATAATTTCATTTTTCTTTTAAATTTTAATATTGAGGAGGTTTAAACTTGTAATGGAGCAAAGTTGTGTCATAAATGAGAATAAAATAATAATTATTAATCATATTGAAGAGATATCTCTTATTTTCTTTATTTTTGAGAGGGAAAAGAAAAAAAACTCTTAAAGTTTTCATATTTTATCTGAAAATTTATTGTTGAGTTTTAAAAGCTATAATACTAAGAAGTTAATTATAAAAAAATTAAAAAAAAAAAAAACACGAATATTAAGTTAAGTTTAAAAAAGAAATTGAATCAATAATCTTCATATGGTGCTAGTTTACTTCTTTATCAAAAGCATGATACTTTTTACTAAATCCTTTTTAAGCAAATACATACATATAGCTGTATTGTTGTTATTAAAATCTCGCCCCCCATACTAAAATTCCTAGTCCACATGTATATAAGGGCTGGAAAATGTCTAGAGTTTATAAATAGGATAAAAAGGCTTGCTTGCAACAATGTATATTTTTTTTTATAGCACGTATATAGTAATCTTTCAAATTTTGATAACTAATATATGTAAATTCATATCACTTTAAAATTTAGGGTAGGATATATATGGTGTTCATACACAACATACGAAGTTAATGGAATGCTTTATATATCACAAAGAACTATAACTTACATGATTACATTTCTAAAATCTATAAGTTAACGTCCCTTATATAACAATGGTAAGAACATGTGTTAATCTAAAAATATATAATTGCAAATGCAATCCATACTTATGCTCAAAGAAGGACTGGACTTATTTCTAACCACGAAAAAAAAAATTGTTGAATTTCTATTTAGTATTGGAATATAAAGAGTAAACTACAATCTATACTCCTAAAATTTATGAGTCTTTAGATTTTATATTATGAAGTTTCACAATTTGTATTTTATTCCTTGAAATTATAATTTGTTTGCATTAACAGTCTATCCATTCATATTTTTCATTAAGTGCTACATGAGCTTACCAAGCATGTTTAATCCGCCCAATAAAAATGAGGTCACATCATTTTTGGAGCCTAAAATCTTTAAATAATTAAAAGAAAAATGATGTGCTATGATGAAAATGGTGTAACATTATTTTATTAAATGAATTAAACATGTGTGCCAACCTTATGTGACATTTAACGTAAAATAATGGTTGGAGGGGTTGTTAATACAAATGGAATACAGCTTTATGGAAGTAAAATTCAAATTCTAAAACTTTAATATGTAAAATCCAAATATCCAAAAACTAATGGAGTATAATTTGCACTTTAACTAAATATAAATATACCAAGATAATTAAGAATCCAAATTTCCATTTTAAAAAGAAAATAACCCAAACAAGCTATCAAGATAAATAGCTAAACAATTATCTTTGAATTAAAGGCTTTAATTGTTATAATTCCAATTAAGGGTATGTTTGGGATTTCCTTAAGAAGTAAGGGTTAAGAATTCGTTTTGCTCGCCTATGTTAAGGGAGACTTTTTTTTTTTTTATAGAAATGTTAAGGGAGACTTAAAAAGCTTTGAACGAGCTCTTTAGTAAGATTTGGTACTCAGTTTGACAAGTTTGCAAAAGATTTTTGTCCCACTTGAAGTTGAAAAGTAAGCTAAGAATTTTTACTCCTACAAGTTGACTTGATTAACAGTCATTCAACCCGAAATGACTACATTCATACAAATTTGATATGGATACCAATACCATTTCATATGGTATAGACATTATCTGGACAATAGAAGGAGAAACTGTACATTTTAGAGACTTAAAAGAATTAACAAGAAAGCACACCTTTTGTAACACAAAAGGTTGATGCAGCTCAAGTTCTAAAGTCTATAATGCCCCAATCTGCAATGAAATACTGATAAGTACAAAGCAAGAGTGAGAATTATCAATTTATAATTAGTTATTTCAATTTAGCATTGCATTTACCTTTACATGCTCATTCTCTAGAATGTTTTTCCCACGTATGTGCAAAACAGACCCTACTGACTCATAATCTGCAGCCTGAAAGAATATGAGAGGGGAAGAAAAGCATTTTATCCAAAATCATCTCAAGCAATTTACTAATTCGAAAATAAAGTAGCCATAAGTTGTGCCTTCTAATCTCAATGTCGAAATTCAAGTGCCATGCACAAAAAGAACGAAATTAATCTATAAGTGGGCAAACATTGGCGTCTTAAGATACAAGAATAACAAAAAAATTATTAAAAATGAAATATCAAATTACGGTTGCAAACATCATGTATGAGACATTACACAAGCTTAGCACATTGGCTTTCAAAATAAGAAAAAAGACTCTTAGTGAGACAATTTTGCATTAATATAATTAAATACTTCTTTTCCTATTTGTGTGTATCAGAGAGTACATGGGTTTTTGTACTCATTAAATCTTTGTAACAAAATACAGCTGTTTGTTATCATCATATTTAGATACAGTATTAAATCAATATACAAATTTTAAGAAATTTCCATCCATGATAATGTAGTGTATGACAGAAGCTTTTTTACATCACATCCCAAGTTTCCCACTGGTATGATTGCAGTAGTGCCAACATCAGACATAGATTATGATGGTTTAAAGTTTACTATGACTAGATTCATACAAGTAAATGTCATTTTGATCTAACATAAAGTCCAATTCCAATTTAATGAGACCATTAAATTAATATGGAATTCATATTTTTTGCTAATATCTAAAATCACGCTGTTTTTTATGGTTATAGGGGTGCACATATGCAAATCCACCATACATAGATGACCCAATAAAAGAGGCACCAGATCTAGCTTACCTTGTCGAGAACCAACTTGACTATTGGCTCTTTGAGCTGAAGTTCTGCTGTCTGAAGGTCTTTCAGCAACCCTGAAATGAATATGTGCACATAAGAACCATACCAGAACAACAAGAAGTTAAAAATAAAAAGACATAAATAACTGCAGAAACTGAAAGTACCATCATAATGCATTAACATTCAAATTTATTTCATTTATAATGAAGCCAAGGAAGTACTAAAAAAAACATGGTTTTACTTGAGAAACACATGATTTTAAAAAGGATGCTGCCTAAAACAGTCAACCACTCATATGAAGACTGGAAAAAAATAACTTAATTGCACAAATAGGCCTTTCAACACCATCAAAATTTCTACCATTCGTCTCTCACAAAACAGTCCACAACACACAAAAGGGAGTAGCATTCCAAACCCAAAAATCCACAATATTTTGAGTAAATTTCTAAAGATAAGGATTATCAGGGGGAAAAAAACAAATGACCAGAACTAGAGACGAAAGATAAGGAATCTAAAAATAAAAAACGAAGACAAAATAGGTGCACACTCAGCACAGAAAAACAGAAACTGAAAGGCACAGTCATAGACCATTATTGCAAAATAGCAAAATAGGTAGCCACCGGAGCCTAAAAAAAAAAAGTTCAAAAAGCCTAACCACAACACCGACCCATAGATTTGAGCCTAGGCATTAATAGTAGTAATCAAACTCTCAGATTTCCAACTGTTATTTCAAGGTCATCTTATCAAGCTCAATTTATCATAATGCAAAATTGTTTCAGTTTTGTGAGTTGAAAGCTAGTGGCAATCCTATGTTCTGTGAACTTGGGATCTCATTCTCTTCTAAAGTCTCATTTGCCATAGGCCTGTACCCACATAGTTTTTATTTTTATTTTTATACAAGATAGAAATTCTACTATAGCCTAAGTTAAGTGTACATGTGTGTGAAGCTTATTCCTGAAGACTTATACCTTGCTTTTACCCCCTACACTCTACAGGTACTTTATAGTTGTGAAGTGACCATCGCAATAAAGGTGTGCAGTGGTCCAAATAGTATTACCTAATTAGACGTTTTATAAGCAATATACAAATATTTAAAATTTATCGTATCTACATATTTATTAACGGTACACTTTAAAGTTAAAAGAATATCAAATATTTAAGGTAAAATTATAAATTACATCCTTTAACTTCACACACAATTTAATTCAATCTTGTAATTTTGATTTTTGATTTTGATTTTTTAATTTCAGTCCTCTAAGTTTCTTTCTTGTCAATTCATTCCTCCCATCTACTCTGTTAAATGGGTTGCCGACTTGCGTTAAGTGCCCTTAAAAGTCATCATTTTAGTATTTTTAAAATTAAAAAAATTAAAAAATCCAAAAAATAAGAGAAAAATTAATTTCCAGAAAAATCAATAGAATTATATTTTTATTTTTATTTTTATATTCAAATTAAGGAATGAAAGAGATGAGAAAACAATTTTTTTTATTGGAATTAGAATTTTTTTCATAGTGCCCACATTTTTAAAGATCTTTTCTTATAGAATTTATTTGTTCTTAATGTGAAATTGACAAAGCTTATATTTATGGTAAGTAAAATTATTTTTTTACATAAAAAAAAGAAAAAAAAAATCCTCCATTAACAAATATTTCTATCTGAAATACAACATTTTTTTAGTAAGACTCTTACCTACATTTTAAAAGATCTTTTCCTGTAGAAATGAATTCCTATTTTGAGATTGACAAAGCTCAAACTTAAGAGGGGGAAAAACCAAACTCCTCAATTTGAAAATTCTTCTTTTTTTTTTTTCAAAATTTTTTAATAAGTATTCTAGATTTTGTTTAATTTAAAAGATTACAATACCAAAACTACGACTATTTGGGGCATCAAGCGATGCAATTTGGACGAATGGTGACAAAAGGACTTCATTGAACACGAATAAAATGTATAAGACTAAAATGAGCAAAAAGATCAAATTGAATTTTGGACAATGTTAATTTACATATTTTCGAGGCACTTCTAAGTTCTAACCACAACAATTAATAATAATAAAAATATAAATATAAATAAAAATAGAAGAAGAAGATGTAGAGAGGGAGAGAGAAGAGATGTGGGTGTCTACAAAGTCTTTCCTAGCTTTTAAGAAACTTGTGACCATTTGAAAATTAATGATTATAAACTGATGAAATTGAATTACATGTAAATGGAAGTAGTAATAATTAAGCGCACACTTTTTAATCTACCATGCAATGAAATTATTGTCAATGGAATCCAAGTAGTTTCAAAATGTACGATTTCCAAGCCCAGGTACGCTAAAGGAGAAGAATTTTCTCAACTGGTGCATAGAAGTCCATGTTCACATCTAAACAGTGAATTTACAAGTTGTCTTGCTGATCTCAGGTTTCATTTCAACTTGCTATGCACGGTATTCTTTTTTTCCCTCTTGTGATTAAAGTCATTTTTTTAAAGTCATTTTTCTCTAAATCATATGATATTAAATTATTGATAAAAATAATTACAGATTACCCACTTGTGGTTAGATCTGATTTCACTATGTTTACTTGTGATTCGAAAGTCGACACTTTACGTACTTAAGGTAAACTTTGTTAAATTTTCATAACAATAACCCTAACATTTTTATTTGTTTTATGATATGTTTTTGTATTAAAATATGTTTTTCTAACGAAAAAGTTAGAGGTGGGTTATGTCAATCTAACAAAACTTACTTTAGAGGGATAAAGTGTGGGTAAAATGCCAACTTTTGAACCATGTGTAAATAAGGTGAAATCAAGCCTAACTATAAGTGGATAATCTGTAATTGTCTCGTACTAATAGAATAAAAGTTTGGTTTTAAAAGTTGTGATTGAGCTAAGTGGATGCATGCTGACTCATAGTTAACTAGTACAACATTTACTATGAACTTAATAATTTTTTTATAATATAATATTCACTGTTAATAAGTTTTTCTAACACTATTTGTTCATATAAACTTTTCTTTAATTAAATTATCCTTACCAACTTTTGAGAATAAAAACGTGATTCATTAAACATAAAATAAGTTTTTACTTCTTCATATGATTCTATATTTAGAAGAACTTTATTTATTTATTTAATTTATGAGTTATGACATATACATAAAACTTATAATATATATATATATTAATGTAAATATGGTTTTAGATTAAGTTGTGCGTCGCAATATAATACTAATAGTACAATGAAATTTAAGAATAATCTCAATAGAATTCTAATTAAATACACAAGAGTAAAAATTAAGTCACACGAGCCTTGACAAACAAATGACAAGTACAAATTATACAAGTAAAAACTGATTTTATGTGCTGAAAACGATTGCCAAATTCCACGTTTTTAATTTAATTTTTTCTTTTCGTTTACACAATATTTTAAATTTGTAATCACTTTTTTCCATGCTTGAGTACAGTCATCCAAATGTAGGCACCAACCGATGGCTATGTTTTTCATGGACTTCCATTCCGAAATGTTTCTTTTTGGGCTTCATTTATTATTTATTTATTGTAAATATGTGCAACTAGTTCTCTTACAGACTGGGCTTAGCTAAGTCTGTTGGAGTTAGAAACTTTGCCTGCAAAAAGCTCTCCCAGCTCCTACATCATGCTACTATTCCACCAGCAGTTAACCAGGTAAGCGAAAAATCCGGACAAAATTGGGAAATGCCCTGTTTGGGCAAAAATAGCAGCTTTCTGCCCTTTTTCCCAAACTATATAGGGAAATGCCCATGTTTTGTAACTCGACAAACCGGAAATCGAGTTATATTGAAAAACTCGATTATTAAATAAGCGAGTTATGTGTGAACTTGAACTTCCGTGGCGGCAATTTGTTTTTGAAAAACTCGATAATTCGAAAACCGAGTTATATAACCGACTATGCAGCTATCGATTTATGCGCTTGTTCAACATCTGTCTATCCTGTCTCGGTGTCAGGTGTACGGTACAAGTCTTGAACATAACTCGATATTGTATTAATCGAGTTATAAATTATACTCGAAAGCCTTAGAGTCGAGTTATTCTCATATATTATTTGCCCATCCCTCCCCATTGAGAGTGTCTTGCATTTCGGCTGAACTGGTTGCACTCTACAGCTCTGCTCCACAGTTGCGTCTGGACTCAAGTAAAATTTGTATCACTTCAGGTAAAAAACTCACATCATAATTTTATCGCAATGGTATTTTTATTTGATATTGTAATGAATTTTTATTTTTTTGGTTAAATTTTTAATTTTATGGCAATGATATTTTTTTGGTTAAATAAGTACATTGGTATGATTTTGGTTGTTTGTTGTAGTAAATGTTGGTTAGAAGTGTTATGATGGCATTGAAACTGAAATGAAAATGTTTTTAGGTGGAAATGAACGTGTCATGGCAGCAAGAAAAATTGCGACACTTCTGCAAAGAGAAAGGGATTCAGGTTAGCGCATGGTCTCCACTAGGAGCCAATGGTGCTATTTGGGGTACTCTTGCTGTGATTGAAAATCCAGTCCTCAAAGAGATTGCAATCACAAAAGAGAAGAGTGTGCCACAGGTGCTATACAAGATCACTTATTCAATTTTTTGTGTCTAGAGAGTTTTATTTTATTATTATTTCTTTTTAATGAAATGTGTTCTAGATTTCAGTATATTCTAAAACATTTTAAGATTTTTTTTATTAGAGAAGTTTAGCACAAACACAGACACACACACCACATGATACATGAATAATAATATGAAAATTCTTCTAATATTAGAACACAACACCATAGAGACACAAGATACATTAAGAAGGTAGGTGAGAAATAATAAATTATGGTTAAAGGGTATGAATAATCATAGATAAAATCCTGAAAAAAGAAGTTGAGGTTAGAAGGATAGGGGATAGAATTATATTAACGAAATTTGTCTTAGGAGAAAAAGAATGGAAGAATCGATTTTAAGCAAAAATTTTGGGTGAGCATTGATGAATTGATTCAAGGGTTACCAAAGGAAGAAAATACTTTTATTGGAGCGTGCCTAAATGTTCATGTTGGAAAAGATAATGTGTGGTTTTAAAAAATTCATGGAGGCCAAGAATATGGAGTAAGGAATAAATCAAAAGGTGCTATTATAGACTTTGCAATATCGTATGATTAGATATTATAGAACACCTGACATAATTACTTTCAAAAGTGGGACAAACGCTAGTTAAATAAATTTCATCATTTTTTGAAAAGTGTGTAATAGATGCTGTAACGATTATAAGGTGATTACTAGGACGAAGTGTAATCACTTAATACCAGTTAATGGTTGGTGGTACCAGATATGCGCATTAGAAGTGTGTATGTATATATATATATATATATACTATAAACAAATAAACCCAAGGATATGTGTCTAAAGATAAAATGATAAAATAACATGAAGTGGAATTCAGATGAAGATGCGGAATGAAATGGTTAATTGTACTGAAAGAGTGGCTAAAGAGGTACTTGGAGAAACTAAAGAATGTGGTTGATCAACTAAAGAGTAAAGAGACTTGGTGGTGGAATGAGAAGGTTTAAGTATAGAAGTCTACCTGAATGTAGAAACAATACTGCTTATGAAAATTAAAAAGTGGTAAAGAGGGAAGAAAAAAAATGGTTGTCCAAGAGGCTAAATGTAAGGCTTTATATAGCAATCTAGGGAAAAATGATGGAGAAAAGAGTATTTAAAAACTTTGTAAAACAAGGAAAATAAAAAGAAGAGACTTGAATAGTGTCTGTATTAAAGATGAAGATCATAGAGTGATTAAAGAGAGATGGAAAGTTACATTGTTAAACTTTTTGATGAAAGTGATACAATTGATTTGAGTAAATTTAGTAACCCAATTAATGATAGAAATTGTAGGTTTGTTTGAAAAATTGGGATGACCAAGGTAAAGGATGCATTAAGTAGAAATACACTAAAAGATAAGATTCAAAATGAGGAAATTTTCTTAAAGATAAGTAGCACTTTACTGATGAAAAAAAAATGAGAGAAAGTTGTTTAAAATAGTCTTGTAAGAAAAGTGACAGATGCACTAGTGAGGGAAAAAGTGAGTTGATTTAAGTTAAGAGAACAGAAAATGGTAGAGGAAAACCAAAAATAACACTAACAAATTTGAGTAAAAAATGGTCCATCAATTGAGAAAGTATCAGAGAATATGTCTTCAAATCATAGTTATTAAACCCGAACCAACCCAACTGGTCAGATTGAAAACCTAGTAACCTAGCACCTAGATCGATTTGAGCGTTTAAATGGACAATTTCTGCACAATATCTAGTCAAACCCGGCGGGTTTGTGGCAACATGTGTAACCTGGATGGGTTTTTATCACCCGGATATGTTTGTGAAATTTATAAAATTACATTTATAAGTCCACTTTATTGGCTTCTTTATAGTTTAATGTGTTATAATGTGGTAATTTAAAGAGGAGAAAACGTAGAGAATTCCCAAAAAATTATATATATATATTTTTTTACTCTGCGGTTCAACTAGTACTAATCCATTGGTTGAACTAGTGACCAAGCACATAGACCAAGTCAATACCCAAGTTAGGTTTAATAACTATGCTTCAAATAGCATAAAATAACTAAAAAGAATATATGTGGCCAACCTTATCTAATATGTTAAGGATCCATAGTCGGCGACAAAAAAAATTGTAACTAAAACTTAGTTGTTATTTGTTATTGTTAAGTATATTTGATATTTATTTTATATTTTAAAAAGAAGTGTAGACCATTAAAATTTTTGAAAATATAGTCACAATTAATTGAACACCAATGATAACGAGGGATTAAGAATAATTATGACATCTTTTTAATGTAGGTGAAACTTATCATCTTTTGCCCACTTGCATGGGCTACATTTGAAAGTTCTCTTCCTTAAAAATACTTCGGTAACAACTAAAAAGTGCATGTATCATTATTTCTAGCACCTTTCTCTACCCAACAATTTAAAGGAAAAGAAAATGCAGGTTGCATTGAGGTGGATACTTGAGCAGGGAGTGTGTGTCATTGTTAAGAGCTTCAACAAGGAGAGGATGAAGGAAAACCTTCAAATATTTGATTGGGAATTATGTGATGATGAATTAGAGAAAATCAAGAAAATTCCTCAATGCAGAGCATTCAAAGGTGAACAGTTTGTTCATGAAAATGGACCATATAAGTCTTTGGAAGAATTTTGGGATGGCGAAGTATGAAACTTTATCTTCCATTAATAAAATTGTTTTTTGCAAATGAAAAAATAATTCTCTTTAAACTGCATCTGGAAAGAAAAACAGAACCTTCTATATAGATGAGAGTTAGTTAAGAATTGAGCACATGTAGCTCATTTGATATATGGCTTAATTCTTAAAGCACATGTTCAATTAACTAGCCGATTGTGTTAGGCCATGTGGGCCAATGGCATTAAAGTTAATTTCCTATAAATACATGATGTAATTCAAGGTTATAGGAATGAAGAATAAACCAATTGTTTGGTGCATCTCTCTCTTAATATCTCTCTTTCTCTATGGAGGTCTAGGTCCCCTTGAAGTGGCCTACAACTACTATTCCAATTCATCATTCTTCCTTTCCACAATTCATATTCATATTCTAGCAAGTTCTTATCATTTGGTATCAAAGCCAACTACTATCTGGAGTAATTAGGTGTAGCTTATTGAGTATGGGTTTAAATGAGTTATGGCTTTGTGGTTGGATCCTGGAGGGGGGCGACCTAAAGGTTAGATTAAAATAACTGATAGGTGAGTGGAACTGCCAAAAGAAAGGGCTACCATTAGGTTATTGTCGATAGAGTGAGCTGTTGTGGACGTTGGCTGCAAAGCGTGGTGGTATGTTATGATCTTAGTGTCCCACATTGCTTGTGTAAGCTTATATAAACATGTGTATATAAGTTCTTGGGCACATTTCCCTTGCAAGCCGATTTTCAAGAGTGAATGCTATTTAATATGATGTTATTAAAATTTCATTGTGAAAATTAGAAGTCTCATGGACCTCACCCATTTGTAATTTATTTATGACCAAAATATTTTTTACTTTTCAAAAGTTTACATGATCATCCCTGGTTTTTCCCCATAAACCGTTGAAAATGTTATATTTTTTTCCTTAAATTTTAAAAAATTCTTTTGTCATTCATAAATTATTAAAAACATTTCTTAGGGTAGAAAAGTAAAATTTCCACTATAAATAAACAATACTATAAACGGTTTAGTGGCTTTACTCCCATATAAGGAGAGGAGAAAACTCCTAGTAGAACATGGAGTGAGTTTCTGCAAAGGGTAACTTGAGCATTTGTCCATTCTTGATTCAGAAAGCATCATTAGGTATAGTGGACTATGGGGTGATATTTCATAGTTAGAAAGACTTAGAAGAAATTTTGTTATTTGTGAGTGCTTTTTGAGTGTGTAAATGGTTTGTAATCTCTCTTTGATATGGTGAATCAGTATCTACTTTTTGTGAACATAGGCTGCTCTCAAACTACATAAATCCTTGGCATTCTTCTCTTGTGTGTGTTTGTATCTATGTTTTCTTCCTAAATTTGTACATTCCTATTATTTGTTTTTGAGATCTTTTTTAAGATCATAATAGTGTTCACAATCAATCTAGTATAGGAGTGCTATATGGATGTCCCTTTTTTGTTCAACAAACTAGTATAAGAGTTTTTGCAATCACACAAAATTTATACAGTCACAACTGAACTAGTTTTAGAGCCAAGGTCCTCAATACTTAGGTATTGGGAAGAAAGATGTCAAGTGAATCATCTACCAAATCATCACTAGTAGTTAGGACTATGGTCATCGTTGACAAATTTGAGGTAGAAAAATTTGATGGAAGGAACAACTTTGACAAGTGGGAATACGAAGTTATAAATGTCTTGCTCCAAAGAGAGATGGGTATTTCTTTAGAAGAAAAACCTACAAAGATGGAAAAAAAAAAAAAATTATTCAACACAAAAAAAAAGAAAAAAGAAAAAAAAAGCCTTGAAGTAGATCAATAGATAGAATTGTAGCGCCATCCATTTGTGTTTGGCCCAGTATCAAAAGTAATTTATTAGTGAGAGAGATTTCTTCGTAAAATTGTGATTGTTGATAATTCTACTGATATTCTTACAAAGGTAGTCATTGGGGTCAAGTTTCAACTCTACTTGGACTTGATCACTATGCATAGTATTTGAGCACCTTTAAGTGTATTTGGCACTTATGACTTATAGGCATATATGGGGGTAGCTTAGGGTGATTTGCACTTTTTTTTTTGGTTGGACTTTAATTTGCGTTTGATACTTAAGGCATTTGTGGATTGAGAGAAGAGTTGCCAAGGTTGAGATGAGTTAAATATTTTTATTGGGTGTATCGATTGGTGTTGAGGTGGGTAAAAGAGTTTCATGAACTTTGGCAGTCTACTAATCTCGCAAGGTGGAAAATCATTGTAGAATTTGGCTCAATTTTGTGAATCTTGCTCCTTGTTTTTCTTTTTCTTTTTCTTTTTTTTTTTTCTTTTTTTTTTGTTAGGACATATGTGTTTTCACTTATTAAGAACATATGTCACTTATTTATGTAAATTGGCTAATCCTTTGACAAAACGCACTCTACTTGTAATTGGGTAATTCTAGGTGTTTTTAATACTTTAAGAAACAAGGTTTCAAGGTCAAGTGTTGAAGTCATCAAGTCTGTCCAAGAAAAAGCAAGCTGAAGTGCAATTTCATTAAAACTCGACACCTGCTCAATAGCTACCTTGACACCTGCTATCTGTCGAGATTTAAAATTTCAAATTTTCTGTTCTGATTTTCTTGGGATCCGTGAATATGCTTTTGGGCATTCTTTTCTCCAAACCCTAAACATATAAAATGATTGTTTTAAGAGCCGTCAAGTGTGACGCAAGTTGCAAACTCAATGAGCAATCTCTGTTCAAGCAAATTGTGATCAAAAGACGAAGTTCTTGACCTAGTTCATCTTCTCTGAAGAAGTTGCTGTGTATTTGCACCATAGGGTTTTGTGACCAAGCATCTTCCTAATCTTTATCGTGTAGGATGAGCTGAAGAACTTTGCAGCCGACCTTTCTTCCTTAAGTTGGTGTTTTNATAGATAGAATTGTAGCGCCATCCATTTGTGTTTGGCCCGTATCAAAAGTAATTTATTAGTGAGAGAGATTTCTTCGTAAAATTGTGATTGTTGATAATTCTACTGATATTCTTACAAAGGTAGTCATTGGGGTCAAGTTTCAACTCTACTTGGACTTGATCACTATGCATAGTATTTGAGCACCTTTAAGTGTATTTGGCACTTATGACTTATAGGCATATATGGGGTAGCTTAGGGTGATTTGCACTTTTTTTTTGGTTGGACTTTAATTTGCGTTTGATACTTAAGGCATTTGTGGATTGAGAGAAGAGTTTGCAGGGGGGGGTGGGGGTGGGGTGGTGGAGTGGAAGATAAGTATAATTATTATTGAAGAAGCAAATTAATATTCTTGGTCCACCAAGGAATGTATTCCTTGTCCACCAAGAAATAGATATTGAAGTCTTATAAATAAACAATAACAGAAAGTATTTGTTCCTTTTTGCCCGAGGATCTTCCCACATGGAAATGGAATTTTTTTTTTTTTTGAGAAACAAACACACTCACACACACAAGGGAGAGGAAAAGGCATGGAAATGGATTTTGAATTAACTACAAAGATATTTTATTATTTGTGAGTGTTGGGTTAAAATAGCTTGACCTCGGTTAATTAATTTAATTACCTAAAGTTGATTAATTAGGTTCAATTGCATGCAAATCGTGGAGGCACCAATAAATCAATAAAAAACTAGATGCAGTGTAAGATAAATTTGACACAGTGATTTGTTGACAAATGGAGAAAATCTCACAAGGCAAAAACTCCACCAGGTGATTTTAAGGTCACCACTTCCAAAAATCCATTAATCAACAATCAAGATGTTACAAGTATAAGGAATCTTACCAACTACCCTGGCTTATCCCGAAATACCAACCTATAATTGAACCTTCGTTCCAATACTTAATTGGACTTGATCTTATAGAAGCCTTCTTTCCGTTGATGCATAAACCTCCAATTTGTGACTAAGGCTGCGTTTGTTTTGGGTGTAAATGATTTCCAAAAAATATTTTACACCCGGGTTCATGTTTGGCACAACTTGAAAATAAAGTCAAACTGAAAATGAATTAAGTTTGACCGTAAAATACCCTTACCAACCTGTAAAATCAGTTATGTTCCCATTTTACCTTCAAATGCTTTCCGGAGTTACTCACTCCTCTCATACATGCACCAACCTCATTTCAGCTCCAGCCTACGCACCAACCTCAACTCGACCCACAATTCGACGCCAAGCTTCGGCTACCCAGCCAAGCCAAGGCCAGCCCAGATTGTGCCACCCCCACCGCCGTCCCCTTCACCCAGATCACGCCGCCCCACTGCCCAAATCGTGTCTCTCCACCGCCCAAATCGCGCCGCCCCACCACCTTCCTCGTTTTTCTCTCTTCTTCCTTAACTCTTCTTCTCCCTCTTGCTCAACATCACCGATCTAGCCGCCACCGACCACCAACCTACTCCACTCCACCCCCAAACCCACCCGATCTGGCCACCGCTATCCTCCATCCACTCTGATCTCTCTCTTTCCCAATCTATCTCTCGCACTCTGATCTCTCACTTTTTCTTGCTCCTTCTCCCACAGATATATCATGTACATGTTGTGAATATGTTTTTATTTTGATTTTTGGTTGTGTTAAGTGTATATTTTGAAATTTTTTGATATAAAATTTTTTTGGAAGGTGAAAAAATGTGAAAAAATTGTAGAAAAATAGCATTTTCAAAATGTTACCAAACACTAGAAATTGTTTTCCAGACTATTTTTCATTGCAGAACCAAACGCCTAGATTTTAATTTCCTTATGGGAATTTATTTTCCCTTGCATTCATTTTACACTCGAAATTCGATTTACATCAAACCAAACACAGCCTAACCCTTTGTATAGATCCCAGTACGTAACTAACTCCAGCAACTAGAACAGATGTTGTTGGCTGCAAAGTTTTTCACTTCATCAACAATGAAGATTTGGAAGCACTTGATTACAAAACCCTATAGCATACAAACGCAGTAGCTTTTCAATGAGAAAATAAATCTCTTGGGTCTGTGTATCCGTCAATGACAGCTTTTAAAATAAGTCTTATATATGTCTAGGGTTATGAGAAAAGAAACCCTAAACAAATCCAAAAGCCTGGGTCAAAAATTAGATCTAGAATATTGAAAATCGTAGTTCTCGATAGATCGAGCTACTATCAAGCTTCTCATTAAGTCTTGATAGCGGGCATCTGTCGAGCTATTTATTGAGACTTAATGAACAGATTTTCTTCACTTATTTCTTAGATCAATCTTCATGTCTTTAATACTTGACTTAAACAACATGCTTCTTGAAGTACTAAACCCAACTTAGATCTACCTAATTACAAGTAAAATGTATTTTGTTAAAGGATTAGCTAATTACAAAAAGTATGACCCTAACAATCTCCCCCTTTGGCAATCCGTGACATAACCACAAGCAAAAATTATGAGAGAAGTCTAACACAACTTTCCCATAACTTACAAAAATACATAAGTGTAACCCTACTACGAACTCTTGAAAAACTTTGCAAGAAATGAGATCATGGCATGGTAGACTTGCAACCTGTCTTAACTAAAACACTTAAACAAGATTCATTAAGGCATTAAGTGTGAAACTTAGACAAGTTGTATAAAAGAAGAAACATGTGTATAAAGAGAGAAAAGAAACAACACATGCGAGATAAGGTGAAAAAACATACATCATATATATATATATATATATAAAAGAATACAATATATGTAAAAATGGTCACAAGACTGTGGTACAAGAAGTGAGAAAAAGATACACTAAAACCTCACTATATCCCTCAAAGTACTCTCCTCGTATCTAGTATATCCTATGCTAACTCTCTCCCTAACATAATGACTACTCTCATATACAAAACTACTCCCCCTTTTTGTCATAAGTGACAAAGATGCATCATTGAAAGGTTATTATCTCATCATCACTAGAAGAGCTAGAACCATCAGTGCCATCATCATTATCTCCACCAGAAGAAGACTCCTCTGCAGGCTCGGGTGAAGGTGAGGGCTTAAAACCACTAAGGCGAGACTGGCGGCAAGTAATGCAACTGATTGTGGTATACATCTGACACATTTAATCAAACATATGGTCAAGATGACTACTAAAATCTGCACGAATGTGTTGAAGCTGATCCATAATGTCAACGAGGGAGACATCTGCCCTAGAGGAGGAAGAAGGAGCAGATGTAGAAGAGGGTCGAGGGGTAAGGGTTGCATCCTTCTTCTCCATAGAGCCCGCTTCGTAGCCAGCTATGTTGCACTCCTCCGGATAGACTCCTTGCTAATGGCACCATGACATGGAAGAGGGGAAAAGGAGGAATGGTGATGTGCAAGTGTGTAAGGATGCATGTGATAGCTGAAGGAAAGATGAGCTTATCACGGGTAGCAATGTCTCAATAGCAATCTATAATAGATACTATCATGTGTGACGAAAAATCTATAGAGAGATCCTTCATGAGAGAAAGAAGGAAATGAGCATGAGGCTTAATGATAGTGTTATAGTGTGACCATGGAATGAGTACAAAGGTCATCACCATATTAAGGATTCGTGGCTTTTAGCAAACTTGGTTGTGGAGAAATTTAGGGTACCTCTCCACAACATGGCCTTCTCACAAAATAGTGAGTCCAACTCGTCTCTAGAGATAGAAGAGAGACACTCATGACTAGGGTAATCCGGATGATCCACCCTATGGACGCGTAGTATCTTGAAAATGAGTTCCGGGGTAACTACGATACAAGTACCTTGGAATACCATAGTAAACCTTGGTACAAAGGTATCAATGGCTTGCATGTTGGAGTAAAATTATTGAATGAACACGTTGAGACACCTTGAGGGTTTCTCACATATAAAAGCCCATTCCCGAGAGCTAAACGCACTAGGTAAAGGAGTGTTTGGAAAGTCAAACAAAATAACTTGTCATTCTGAATGAATCACCCGGTTAGAAAAGTTTTCAAAAAGTTATCTCGTGCCTTCTCATCATAGAACTCAATAGAATCAGGAAGGAAGGGAGTAGAAGAAAAAGGAAGAGGAACCACGACGTCTTATCAGGTTCTTAGAAGGGATAGACTTTTTAGGTGCCATGACAAGGAGACTAAACGCGAGAGAGAGAGAGAGAGAGAGAGAGAGAGAGAGAGAGAGAGAGAGCAGGAACATAAGGCACAGGTGTAAGGTTGAATTTAATCAACCATCTTGTTAGCTTTATTCCGTACCAATTTGCTTATATTTTAGCACTTAGAAACCCTGTATTTAGGTGGGATTCATGTAAGGGTAGTGAGTGAGAAAGTGTAAAGAAATGCTTAAGAAAGTGCAAGAAAGCAGAGCTTCGCGGCTAGGACTCGTGGGTGACTTGCGACTGGTAAGCCGCCAAATTCAACACACAAGTGAAGCGAGCGAGAAGGTGAACAGTCACGCTAGCTGGAGCACTACAGGACAAAAAGTCCAGCCTAGCCGTTCTGTTAGCTCATGGCTTGAACTCATGACTCAGCCAAGTCGCAAGGCCAAGCCGCCAACCAGCTATGTTTTGAAAAATCCGATGTTTTACATTCCTATCTCACCCTAGTATAAATGCCCCTTAAACCTACGAAATGTAGAGAGCTTCTAGAGAGAATTTTGAAAGAGAAACCCTAGAGAAAAACAAGATTGCCTCATCCACAATCTTCACCTAAGAGACTCTTCAAATTCCTCCATTATCTTCCTCTCCATTGATACATCCTTGAGGGGTTCTTGACCAAATCCTTTTCTCACCATACCCACGTCTATGAGAAGGTTCTTTTAGTGCGAGGGGAAGCAATTTGGAAGGGACCAATGGTTATTGGTTGATGCTATGGTCTATAGCAAAATCCGGTAAGCTAGAGAAGAAAAAAGTTTGGCGCAACCTCATTAGAGCAAGAAGCACGGAGGGTTTAGGTACCTGGGTAGATTAGGTTTGGAAGGTCTATTACTGTTCATATATCCCAACTACATTTTCTAGTGGATTATTGACCGCTTGGAGGGCAGCGGAGAGGTTTTACGCCGAGAGCTTCGGTTTCCTCTTCGATACACATCGTGTGTTATCCTTGTGTTTGCATCTCTCTTCTTTTTATCTTTACCATTTAATTACTACTGTGATTGTGATTATTTATGGTTTAGATTGTTTATCAATTTTGTTATAAGCTTGTTATCATTTTCTGCATATACATTGTTTAATATAAAACTTGAATTGGTAATTTGTTGTTTAGGGGTCTAAACGTTCATAGTGTTTTCAATGCACAGGAAAGAAGAAAAAAAAAAAAGCACGTAATGCATGATAATGCATGCACATGTTACGTGCTAAAGAAATTGCATCATGGGCAAAAATTCAATCCAATTTAACAGCACTCACATTGTATAATCAATTACACAATCCTAGAATGCATGAAGCATTGTTACCATGAACATAGAATGTAATGGTTGAACATGTGAGATCATATTAACAAAAATCAACCCAAAAATTTTCATAAAAACTCAAAAAACCCCCAAATTTTCCCAAAAACTAAAAGCTACATCACAAAATGCATGAGAAAGGAGAAAAGGAAAGATTTAGAGCACTTACCAAGGGATTGAGGCTTGGATTAGGCCAAAAGCTTGAGTGGGAGAAGGTTTTTGGTGAAAATAAAAGGTTTGGAATGAGGGAGAAGAGAGATAGATCAAGATATTTGAGTTTGGGCAAAACAGGGCCGGACCACAAATCTATATAAAGAAAACGCAACTCGATAGATCAAGAAGGTATTGAGCTTCTATCGAGAAAAAAATCTTGATAGATCGAGAGGTATTGAGGAGGTATCGATAGCAAAAAGATCTCAATAGATCGAGAACGTATCGACGACAAAAATATCTCGATAGATTGTGGAGGTATCGAGCAGACAAAGACTCCAAAAAATTAGCTCGATGGATCAAGACATCTATTGAGAGGTATCGAGAACAAACCCAAAAATCTCGATAGAAGAGGCATGAATCAAGGAGCTATCAAGCAGCTATCGATCAGTTATCAAGCTACTATCGAAAGGCCTAAAAAGAGTTTTCAAGGAAGAGAAGCAGCACAAGATGAAAGCAAACAAGATAGACACCAAACAAGCAATCAAAGAGCATGTTAAGCATAAAAACACATCCTCAGCTCTAGATGCAAAGTATTCCTAAATCAAACACACACTAAACAAGTCTAACCAATTTTATTGCATAAACATGTTTAAACAGTTTAGAGAGCATATACTACCACATGTATCCCTTGTGATGGCCAAATCACATTGTACCTATCCAATAGTATCAAGAGTAGAAAAAGTATGCGTGTTGTGTGTGAAACTTTTGCAAGAGAGTATAAGTAAATAATTATATGAAAAGTAATGATATAGGAGGATCAAATACATTCACACACAATCATAATTATTTGATGGGGACTATCACTTTCGATGGACATCATATAACTCCCACATCTTCTAAAAGCACGCTTGCAACCATATTAAAAGCATTTTGATTTTTTTTTTCTTTTCATGTTCTATGCATATTTTTCTTTTAAGCATATCATGCATTGGCATATAGGAGAGGGAAAAAAAAAAATACCCAATTATATAAGCTGAACATCCTGATTTTGCTGTGCAAGTGCTACACCTTACCAAGCATGGCTTTTATGAATTTCACATAGATGTTTTATAATTGGCGAGTTTTAGTGGTTAGATGGTTATTTATGCCTTTCTCTTAGAATGTTCTAGTTCTTCCCATCAAAAAGATTGATTTAATATATGAAAGATAAGAGATCAATTTAATCATACAAATCACATAAAAAAGCCATAAAGCTCACATTGCATAGTTGTGAATGAAGGTGTTCATCTAAGCTACAAGTGATACAAAGTTGAGAAATTTTGTTTCAAAGGTCATCCAAGGTACATAAGTACCAATATGCACAAACACATACTGTTTTTGTATTTTTCTGATTTTTCCTTTTTTTAATTAAAAATAACTTGAAACAAAACAAAAACAAACAAGCAAATAAACAAAGCATCAAAACTAGATTGACTCAAACCACAACGCGAACCATGCAAGAGATCAGAAAAGAGAAGGAACCACTTGGAATCATTTTCCTTCCAAATGGGAGACTTGGATGAGGATCCTTTCTTTTGCATGAACCTTTGTTTAGATGGATAAGGAGGAGAGTTGAAACCATTGAAGTTTGAGAGAAGTATGTCCGTCTTAAGAAGTTCTTCAAAAGGGGCTAAAGCAAGTTTGAGTTGATTTTGGTTTCCCAGAGATGACACACTATTGCTTTGTTAAGTGGCTAACCACTTATAGCAATTTGGACGAGTGTGCTTAGATGCTCCATTGTAGTGGCAGAAGTGGGGCTTCTTTGGTAGAGACTTCTTGTTGGTGGAGTGATGATTATTCTGCTTAGTCTCTTTCTTACCAACCTTAGGGGGTGCTCCTAGAATGGATTTTCACTTATCACTTTTATCCTCACTCACATTTTTAGTTTTAGGATTAGTTACCTCAGAGTTATCATTATTAGCAGGGGGAACAAAAATAACTCTATTTAAAACATTAGAAGAGGTATTACAAAAGGAGTGAGAATGATCATACCTGAGACCTTTTTTGTCGGATGCAGATTTCTGGAAGTTCAGCATTTCATCCAGCTTGGCACTTAAAGTCCTTTCCAATTGTGCTCTTATTTGAAAGAGTTCAACATCTAGTTTCTTGGTCTTTTCAACAAGAAGATTTTTCTTAAATCTCACTGCTCCAATGCTCTGAATTGCTTCATCAACCTTGGTGGAGAGTTCCTCACGTTCTAACTCCACTTCACTGAGCTTTCTCGTAGCCAACCTATAGAGTTTCTCATGCTTCTTAGAGACCTTGTACAACTTAGTGTAAGCTGTGTGGATGTCATCCTGTTCATCCATCTTCTTAAACTTTGATTCTATGAGCTTTTCTTCCTCATCAATTAGGTCTACTACTTCCTCAAGGGACTTAATAGTGGCTATGAAAGCACTCACTATCCAATCTTAGTTACTTTCATCAGAATCAGCTTATGGTTTGCATCACTCAAGGTGGTAGCTAGGGCTTTGCTTTTGCCAATGGATTTGAGATATGTGGGACACTCTTGCTTCATGTGTCCAAATCTTTGACACCCATAGCACTTTGGCCTTGTAGGAACACTGTTGCCTTGACTAGCATCCTTAAATTCTCTCTTGCCTTTGTCTTGAGACTTGAATTGAGAGAATGCAGATTGTTTATGATCTTTATCACCTGTTTTGACATTCACATTTTTGATAAATTTCTTGAATTGTTTAGTGATATAAGATTTTAACTTGGTTTCCTCATCTTTAGACGACTTATCATTATCATCATTCTTAATCTTCAAGGCCATGTTCTTACCTTTGCTACCCTTGCCAACCCTTGCTAACCCTAGTTCATAGGTTTGCAAGTTCCTAATCAACTCTATCAAAGGAATAAAGTCAAGATCCTTTGATTCTTCTATGGCAGTGATCTCGGCATGGAATTTTTTCGGAAGAGATCTAAGGATCTTCCTAACAATCTTGGGCTTCAAAATCTGTTCTCCAAGATTGAAGGCTGAATTCACTATGTCCTTGAGCTTGGCATAGAATTCATCGAATGACTCGTCCTCATCCATCCTTATTTCCTCAAAACTGGTAGTGGGAGCTTGGAATTCTTAACAGCTTTAGTGCTTTCGTAGGTATTCTGAAGAATAGTCCATGCTTTCTTAGCATTGTTAGTGGAAGAGATTTTCTTGAATTCTTCATTAGTTATGGCACTAAATAGATCATTCAGTGCTCTACTATTAAATTTTCCATCTTTGATCTTTGTATCATCCCACATTGCTAGTGGCTCTTCAGGTTTCTTCTAGCCTACTTCAACTACAAGCCACACTTTTTCATCTAAAAACTGCAAAAAGGCTCTCATGTGTACTTTCCAGTATGCATAGTTAGTGTGACACCCCAATTTGATTGATTGTGTGATGTGTGTGGGTGTGTGATGAGTCCCACATTAGGTATTTACTGGGTAGATCTGGGCTTTATTAACAACTATAAGGAGCCTCAATTGTGACTAGTCCTTTTGAGATATAGTGCAGATGTGGCTAGCGTTTTTCCTTAAGTCGTTAGATATGGTATCAAAGCCGACCAGTAATCCCGTGTGGGCTCAGAGACATTACCCCATAAAGTAGGCCCTAACGAGGATGTTAAGGATTTAAGTGGGGGAAATTGTGATACCCCAATTTGATTGATTGTGTGGGTGTATGATAAGTCCCACATCGGGTATTTACTAGGTAGATCTAGGCTTTATTAACAACTACAAGGAGCCTCAATTGTCACTACTCCTTTTGAGGTATAGCGCAGATGTGGCTAGCGTAGATGTAGCTAGCGGTTTTCCTTGGGTCGTTACATATGACAATGTCACAACCCAAATCCACAGAACATGAATTTAGATGCATGACTAACTTGCTAATCTTACATAACTTAATAAGCATAATTAATCATAATTTAAAACTCCAAAGAAACAATGCCCTTAATAAACAACCTCTTACAAAAATCTAAACCCCACAAATCAGAAATAATCTCCAAAATATAAGACATTAATTACAAAATAAAGGTAACTAAAATTCTATAAGTCTTCAAGTAATATTGAAGTTGCCTACAACTTTCATTCTATATCTTGCACCTTACAAAGCAATCCAAAGGTTCTATATTCCCAACTACACTTTAATCTGAAAACAGTAATTGATGGGGTGAGCCACACATCTAGTAAGTAACTATACAGAATACACAATAGGATAGAGTCAAGCAAAGCACGAGTATTTTGATTTTTCACAAACTCATTCAATGATATCAAAAATAATTATTCCAAAACATATAAAGAATCACTTAATACATATGTAATCACATCTTAAAATCATTAGAAAACACATACATATAATTGATTAGAGCACAGTGTCACATATACACATCACATATTCTCACATAAAATCCTGTGAGTGGATACCAATATCTAACCCTTACTGATGAGGGATCAACACATATTTCTCACATACAATCTTGTGAATGGATTTACACACATATCTGATTAATTCTAAAAACACTTATTTTTAAGTCACATATCACAAAAGCAAAGTTTATACAAAATATAATAATTTACTTGATATTAACAATTATTCTAAATGCAAAGGCATATCAAAGATCACAATATCGAATAGAATATAAATCAAAGGATGCTTGACTTTCTTGGGGAACAAATAAAAACTGAGGAGTTTATATAAATATATTACAATTCTTGAATAAATCTGAAAATTCAATTTGTTAAAAGAAACATTTTAAATACCATTTGGAAAATAGGAATATGACTTTGAAATCATTTGTTTTTAACAAATTTAAAGAACAAGAACCTTGTTGATGGTCATTTTGAAAGTCAAAAGGAAAGGAGAAGCCCAACAACATGGGCAGAACGGAGTTGGTAAATAGATAGAAAAACCATTAAGCCCAAGCGGCAGGAATAATGGATCACAAGCCCATGGAATAAACAAATGGGCCTTAAGGAGATAAATGGGCTTAAACGAGCCTGGAAAGAGAGAAATAGCAAACCTATGGGCAGTATATGATGTAGAAAAGTGAGAATGGGCTACAACAGGCCCGAAGTAATGCAAATAAAGAAAGTAAGGGGTTGATGGCAAGCCCATGAATCCCAATGATGAGGATAAGGTAATTGGGCCAGGGATGTCTAATAAAGTTAGTAAAAGCCTATAGGAATATAAAGTTAGGAAAAGGGCCAAGGAAGCCCAAGAAAAGCAAATGAGCCAAGGATGCCCAAGAGAAAACAAATGAGACACAAGAGCCCGCAAGCAACGTAATAAAAGACCAATGGCCATATTGAGCCACTGGGGAAGAATAAATAGCAGGCCTAAAGAGACCTAGCAGGATTGGGTCAAATAAATGTCACAGCAGGAGTGACAGAGTAATATGGCAGGAAATGATGTAGCTAAGAAGTAGGTTGCAAGAAGGAAAAACCCAATATCGAATAAAGCCCAGCCCCTAAGGGGAGTTGGAAATCAGAAAACAGCTCACACAAGAGGCCAACGACGGATGGTAGACTATGCAGGCAAGCCCCCAGACCACGACGAACGCATGAGCAACAAGCAGATTTTGGATACATATGGAAGGGAGGCACACACAAGGCCCAGACATCACCAGCCTGTACCCAGCCAATACGAGACATGGTGAGGTCATGGGTCAGAGGAAAGAGGGCATGGTTTGGCGGTGGGGAGAGGGGAAAGACCTATTCTGAGGTTCCGGCTCAGGCTCTTTTGGGGGAAGTGTCCTGTTGGGATGACATACCACCCAAAAAAAGTAAGGTTGAGTTGGAACCACTAGGTGCATGCCATGAGGGATAGGGAGAGAGAGCACTCACACCGTAGCAAGAATGGGTGCCACGGCAAACTAACAAACAAAATAATTTTCTTTGTCTGGTGATAGGGAGTGGCACATAGACAGACCAGTGGTGGTTGGCAAGTACACCCAGACTAGACAAAGGTGGTTAAGGGCTAAAATAGTAAAACTCGGTCATAGCAAGCACTATAAAAGGAGGCCCTTGTCGTGCACAGGGGATAACACAATCACGGTAACAAGAACTTCTAAGGAAAACTACGAAATAGAAAACAAGTATGGAGGAAAGAAAGGAAAGATAAGAGGAAAATTAAAAAAGAAAAAAAAAAAAAAAAAAAAACAAAGAGTTAGATCAGCAGGCATGTACCAATAGTCAAGTATGGAGGAAAGAAAGGAAAGATAAGAGGAAAATTAAAAAAAAAAAAAAAAAAAAAAACAAAGAGTTAGATCAGCAGGCATGCACCAATAGGTTGATTCCCTCTCTCCCTCTCAAAGTCTTGCTCTCTACCAGAAGCAAGGAATTCTCTTGGGCACCAACCATTTAGGTCCGTTTCCCTCAAAGTAATTAATTTCCACAATAGGATTTTCCCGGGAGATTATTCGCGTTGAGAAGAAACATTCTTCCCTCTCTAGTTTTGGTCCTGCGAATTAGATTTGATCTGATTTCTTTCTTTTTTGATTAACCCATATGCTACCCACTTATTCCCTTGCTTTCTTTATAAAAGTGATTGTTGTTATTGTGATTATTTTTCTTAATTAGGGATTTTTTATTCACTTTAAGTAAGAAACCGAAGTACTCTATTTTATTTTATTATTATCATGTCTGCCTGCCATGGCTTATATGAAATAGATTTGCCAGCTGTGAGCATGCTCTTAGCAAATGAGGCATAGTTTGTGCACAAGCCGAACAAAATTGAGTTGTAGTTGGACCGGTCTCAACTCCCTTCCTCAGAATATTTGGGCCTAGTACCACAGGAAGTAGCCCAGCCCAATATAACAAAAAGTCCCACTACAAACCTTTTTAGAAAACTTAAATTGGAACTCAATTATTTATGGAAAATAGTTTAGTTTATAAATTATCTTGTAAATGAGATTTGGACATTCAAAACGTTATTTAAAATTCGAAGTATCTCTTAAAAACATTATTTAATAGTCAAAATATCTCTTTCAATGATGCAAAATACTTTTGACAAACTTTAGAAAATATAAGTTTGAAATACAAAACTTTTGAAAACTTTTAACTTCTAAGAATCTAATGGACAAAACTTGTGCATATTATGCATAATTACTTACAGCACTTGAATCACTCTGAAAGTCTAGTTGAAACACCCTCCAAATAGTCTCAAAATACTCTTAAATAGGACCTATAATCAATCATGAAAATTACTTAATATCCTCCACAAAATATAAATCTTATTGACTTATACAAATTGACTCACTAAAATTATACTAGCTGAACTAAATGATAACACTAATGCAAAGTATCTCTACCCAGGAATATGTTTTCTTGAATTTATCAAAACTTAGAGCTAGCAGCTAATACTTTAGGATTTAATATATGTTCAAAACAAAAGTAAAACCTTAAACATGAATTAGGCTCTATAACTGAAACTTTGTTCTAAAATATACATTATGGGCAAACCTAGGATTTAATATATAACCCCAATGAAAACCGTGGGCCAAAACTAATATGACTTGTTCATGGACTTAATATCATTGACCCTAATGTATTAAATATCTAGATGAAATTAGAATTTGGGTAAAAGAAACAAGTCTGCCATTATCCTTTGAAAGAATTGTAAACGTGTTGATCTCTAATGGTTCATTGTAGTCAAAGTCTAGGCAAAGACTACCAAGGCCATTAGTCCATCAAACAGAGAAATTGGACTTTGACAAAATGTGAGCTAGCTAGTGAAACAAGTGTGGGGTTAGGTGCAATTTCTCCAGCAAATCATGATTAACCTTACGGTATAGATCAACAGCCCAAAAGTTCATATAGCCCTACAAAAATGATGCAAGCCTTATTCATGGATTTAATAGTTTCGGCTCTTATTCTAGGGTCCAAACAGTGGCAACCTAAGATTTCAGAATAATTGAAATAGTGTAAAATCGTAATCTAAGAAATTACCAATTCAACAATCTACACCTCACTAAAGTTTTCCATGATAAAATTCTAACTCCTTAATTCTTTGTTTCTAATGGTGAGAAATCATACCTTGAACAATCTAATTGCCTCTTCAATTGTATGTGCTCTAACTCCAAGGAAAAACACCTCTTAGCCTCCTTGATAAAACCATTCCTATGAAAAACCTAATTTATCTTTTCCTCGAACTTATATTTTAATACATCAGAGATGTGGGCTTGGTGGGGTAGTGGGCTGGAGTTTAAAATTCACTTGAGCTTATCTCTTTAGTCTTCAAGAAGCCCATAAAACATCTTCATCTTTTATTTTTTTACTTTTATTTTAATTGCCGCACCAAATTGTATGCAGTAAAACTTTAATTTTCTCACCTATTTGTAGCACCCAAAATTGTCTACTCCCATCTTACTGTGCACACACATATGGTACCTCAACTCTATATTAAAAATGCCAAGGTACGGAGATAATCATAAAAACAAAATTGGGGTATTACAGTTAGTACCATCAAATAAAGGAGGAATAATCAAGGATTGCCCACGATCCATAACAACAGGGGTTAATAAATCACACAGTAAAGATTAAAACATAATTAGAGTGTGCTCGCTCTGATACCACTTATTGGGTTAAGATAACTTGACCCCAGTTAATTAATTAAATTACCCAAGTTGATTAATTAGGTTCAATTGTGTGCAAATCGTGGAGGCACCAACAAATCACAAAAAAACTAGATGCAGCGGAAAATAAATTTGACACGGTGATTTGTTAACAAATGGGGAAAACCTCGCAAGGCAAAAACTCCATCGAATGATTTTAAGGTCACCACTCCCAAGAATCCACTAATTAACAATCAAGCGGTTACAAGTATAAGAAATCTTACCAACTACCTTAGCTTATCCCGAAATACTAACCTACAGTTGAACATTCGCTTCAATACCCAATTTGACTTGATCTTGTAGTAGCTTTCTTTCCCTTGATACACAAACCTCCAATTTGTTACTAACCCTTTGCATGGATTCTAGTACGTGAGTAACTCCAGCAACTTGAACAGATGTTGTTGGCTGCAAAGTTTTTCACTTCATCAACAATGAAGATCTAGAAGCACTTAGTTACAAAACCCTATAGTATACAAACACAGTAACTTCTTATAGAGAAAATAAATCTCTTAGTCTTTGTATCCGTCAGTGACGGCTTTTAAAATAAACCTTATATATGTCTAAAGTTGTGAAAAAAGAAACCCTAAACAAATCCAAAAGCCTGGGCCGAAAATCAAATCTGGAAAACTGAAAATTGTAGTTCTCGATAGATCAAGTTAATGTCGAGCTATCTATCGAGCTTCTCATTAAATCTCAATAGCAGGCATCTGTCGAGACTTAATGAATATTTTTTCTTCACTTGTTTCTTGGATCAATCTTCATGTTTTTAATACTTGACTTGAACAACATGATTCTTCAAGTACTAAACCCATCTTAGATCTATCCAATTACAAGTAAAGTGCATTTTGTCAAATGATTAGCCAATTACAAAAAGTATGACCCTAGCAATGAGTACTCTTTTAAGTGTTTAATCACTTGGTATGGATGAGTGAGGCTTAAAATAATAAAACCAATAAAATTTGGGGAGTGGAATGGTGACCTATTTTACCACGACACATGATTTAAAGTTGTGAGGGAACGGAAATAGAAATTACACCTTTCCACTTCACATTTTCAAATTTAGATCCGTTATTTTTATTGTTTGGAAAAAATATAATGCTCTTAGCTATAAAATTCTATTATCCTAGATTATTGTTAGGAGAAAAAAAAAATTCAAAATCTTTTTTTGTAATTATTGATATGATTTATTGTAATTGGAATAACATTACTTTCTACTCATATTAGCGGTATAAACCAATCACAATAGGTTTACTCTTAAATTTATTGTTATTCTTAAGAGGCATTATTCATGCAAACTGCTAATCGTTTTTAATGAAACTTTCGAATGACCCACGTTCAATATAGCCTGGACTTAGTAATATTAAAAAGAAATACCTGTGTCCAGGGTAGCAGTTTGCAGATTGTAAATTATTAAATTGTTGTCGTTGGTCTGCTTTTAAAAGATAAACCAGTAAAGTAATGAATGCTTGCGCCTCCCCACATTATAAGAAAGTTGGCTATAACTACACCTACTTTTATACGCATCCAACTAAAAAATTAATTTGCCATAATTCTTATTTTATTACACCGGAATGATACTAGCGATTTTTAGATTACATTATTACAATACATACCCAATGTGGTCCTAGTTTTGTCACCAAACAACTTTATCATGATAAGTATAATATTCGAATAATATCAGGGATGTAACTTTCTTTTCCAAACTTATTAATATAATAAATTGTGATAGCAATTTTATTTTACATTATTTTATCATAGATTTTAATTAGTTTAATTAGTAAAATCTTATTCTAAAAAATAAACTTGTAAAGTCTTTTGTAACTTTTGGTTTTGACATCCAATAAGCTAACACAAAAAAATTGATTGGTGTTTTGGACATTTTAACCTAATGATAAAGAGTAATTATAATGAATCGGATACAATATATTACAATTTTATCGTATCTATTAAATTAAAAAAAAATCATTTTTATTGTGTATTAATTACAATAGGCCACACATCAATGATTATGAATTGTGAAAAAAATTTGTCTAGATTTATTGATAATATAGTTCAAACAAATATTCAGATCTAAAATTGACTATTCCCGATCCCCACATGACAATGCTTTAAACACTGCTTCCACAAGGTTCACATTGCTATGCAAATAAAAAGTTCCTTTCAGATGAAGCAATTATAAGAGAGAGCAAAGTTTCACATATAGTAGGTCCTCGGTCCGTTTAGGCATGGGGACTGTGAGTTTCCAATATTTGTATCATGTGATCAATTTTTATTTTTATTTTTGTATTTATTCCACTCCCAAGCCGTTTTGATTCTTCAACAAAGCCGGAGAAAAGGACAACAATTGCAATAGCGAAGAGACAAAACAAACCCTATATTGGAAAATGGAAGCCCCCCTGTTTGTTTCTCTTTTTTTTTTTTTTTTTTTTTTTTTTTTTTTTTTTTTTTTTTAAATTCTATGTGAACCTATCTGCGAGGAAAAGAAAAACACTCAAATAAAAAAAAGAACATTATTATAATTTGTGAGGCTTTGGATGCCAACAAAAATTAACAATCTTTTACGAACAGGACCACAAGTATCAGACTGTCGACTCACTTTTAGGCCTGACCCTCCACTCCACTTATATGCAACAATTTGGTCCACCACAAAGCTTTTGTCATCACCTTTCAAATAGCATCCACGTAGTTTTGAATCAGCAAACGTATCATTTAGCCGTCACTATTTTGATATTTTGATATCAACAATGCTATAATCACTAAAATCTTCGCAATAATTTTCACAATTCACAAATTAATTTTTATATGGACTATGGATATCACTTTTTCTTCTATTGACAATTTTTTATTAATTCTTATTTTAACTCTATATATTGTTTTTCTACTTATCATTATCAATATGTCATATCAGTCTATTAAGAAATTTGGAAAATTTTTGTGCCTACGAACTTTTATCTTTTGAAATTTCAACTTACCAAAGGTGTGGTTGCAGCAATGATTATGTCAATGATTTCTTAATTAATAATTATTTTAGCTTGGTTGTATAGCTATTATTATGTTTTCTAACTACTACTAAATAGAATGGATGTACATGGGGTATCACTTATCAGCTGTACAATTACTGAATAGTCAAATACAACATCGGAGGTTGTATTTGGCAAACAATAAATAAATTTGCATTGCCCAGAATGACTCATGTTGCAGCTGTCAAAAGTTACAACTATTTGTTACACTGATTAGCGAGGAGGACAAAAGATGTAGCAGTTAAGTTGGGGTCGGGTATGCATCATACACATCTTTACCAAGGTAGGATAGGATACATATCCGAATGAATCTAAAAGCTTTAGCAACAATGAAAGGGGGTTCGGGAGGTTGAATCAATCTGAAGAGACATCACAACCAACCTAGAAAAGCAACTATAACATCTCAACTTCAGACTAAAAAGTTGCAACAAAAGTAAAAGCACAAGTAATAATTACAACCACCATCATCCACCCAACAATAACTAATGGAACAGATATCCACCCCAGAGTATTAATCAAAAAAAAAAAGAAAAAAAAGGAAAAAAGAAAAACTAGTACAATGGGGAATGAAATAAGCAAAAGAAAAAATAAAATTGACAGTTGATTAAAGAAGATGAGGAGGCCCGGATTCAAATGATACAACCAAAACACCAGAATTACCACGCAAGATATGGGCATAACAAAGCAATGAAGTTTTTTCTACAATCCATTTGGAGGATATGTGGGAAGGGCCCAAGGAACTCACCGAGAAGACACATCATCTGCTGCAACATTGATGAAATCGGGTTGTGGGTCATGGTCTTCTCGCAAGCTAGAACGGCATAATTCCTCAATGCGTCTTGTCGCTTCAGACATGGATGGGCGTTTGTCAGGATATTGGGCTGCACAATCTACTGCAAGCTGCAAGAGCTGAACCATCTCCTCCTCGACATTCTGGTACCTGAGGAGCTCAAGATCAAAACCTCAGAAGTCCACTCCTCTCGAACTATGGACTGCACCCATCTGGGTAGGTCAACTCCTTCCTCATTCAAAAGGGCATGAGTGGGGCCTTCCCAGTTAGCAGTTCCAAGAGCAATACGCCAAAACTATAAACATCTGCCTTCTGGGACACTTTCCGAGGGTCAGTCACTTCAGGGGCACGGTAGCCAGCAACTCGGTTGGGAGTGGCAGAGGCCCAACAAGGTGTGCAAGACCAAAATCTGAAACTCGGGCATCATAGGATTTGGTGAGAAGGATATTGGATGATTTTATGTTTCCATGAGAGATGTTGGAGCCTTGAGAGTGCAGATATTCAATGCCACGAGCAGCTCCAAGGGCAATGGCAGACCTGATTTCCCAATTCAATGGAGTTCTTCCTGCTCCTTTGTTTCCTGTATTGGAAATATAGAGAGAAGCAATGTAGTTAAGATAAAACTGATGAAGCATGGATTTTCTACTCTCATTTGGTCCTCTTTTATATGTCTTGTGTTTCAGCGATACAACATTGTTACAATGAGTAGCAAGAAAATTCAGGAGTTCTCCAGCAAATGGTTTCACAATTTGGTAGAAACTAAAATCTGAGATGCTATAATGAACAAATGAAACTGAGCCCAACAATAATTATGATAAGAATGCAGTCATTCATTGGATACAAGATTCTATGAAGACAAGGCAACAAGGGTCAATGCAAACCAAACGAGTACATAACCAAAGAAAGCACTTTAACCTACCAACTAATAGAAGTCATCACTAATTACATCGAACAGGAAAATTCAAAATTAAGCAAACACAACAGCACAAACAACAAATGGAATCTAAACAAGTAGCCCAAATAGTCCTCTTGAAGATTCAAAAAGCAATTGAAACACGCCTAAGACAATTCAAACCAAATAAAAAGAACCAATAGATTTTAATTCACGTTTCTTCCTTGGTAGTAATTTTTCTCTTGACTTTCATTACCTTTTGTAGATTAAAAATGAGAAAAATATATATACCAAAAGAAAACAAATCAAAGTAATCATCTTGCAGGAATGATGCATCAAAAGAAATCATAACAAATGATAACCAAAATGAAAAATCATAGCAACACACAGACCAAAAAGAAACAAGTATGAGTATAAGAAAGAAACATGCTGACCATGTAAGAGAGCAGATAAGCTTCCCATAGCCATGTAATCATAGACAAGCAGCTTCTCGTCCCTGCTAAAATAATAAGCCCTGAGAGGGACCAAATTCTGATGATCCATTGCTCCCACAGCTCAATCTTGTCCCTGAACTCCTTCTCGGTAATTGTCACATCCTTCAACCTTTTCACAGCCACAACCGTCCCCATCTCCAAAACTGCCTTGTAGGCCGTCCCAAACGTCCCTTCCCCAACACCTCCGCTGAGGCCCTCAACAAATCCTCCAAATCGAACACCCTTGCCGCATTCCCGAAAAACACCAGCTTCTTAGCACCAGCCCCTCCACCGTTTGTTTCCGCCTTCGCGGTCCCGGTCATAGCGGCAGCTGCCGCAGCAGCCACCGAATAACCATTTCCATACCCGCCATTCTCAACCTCCCTCACTGATTTCTCGCCGGGAATCTCCACTTCTGGGTGCTTCACCGTAGCAATGTCGACCGTGCTCCCCTTCTTACTGCTACTCTTCTTTCGGCACAAAAATATCAAAATTGCTACTAGTAACAGAAAACCCAATACAGATCCAATTGCAATACCCGCAACTGCACCACCAGACAACTTCTTCTTGTTGTTGCTTCCACCGCCACCGCCACCGCTAGCGCCTGGAATAGTGGCATTTCCAGGGCAAGAATCTAAGGGACCCCCACAAAGTGAGTTACCCAAAAACGAATCCTTCGAAAAAGTCTGCAATTTGCTTGGCACAGACCCATTAAGCGCATTGTTGGACACATTGAACTGCTCAAGACTTGGAACATCAAACCCAGGTGGAATCGAACCGGTCAGTGAATTACCCTCCAAAAACAAAGTCTTTAGCCTTGTCAAATTGTTGAAACCCGAAGAGATCTCACCAGAGAAATTGTTGGAAGCAAGGTTAAGCCGAACAAGGTCATGAAGAGTAAACAGAAACTCAGGTATATCACCGGTAAAGAGATTACCTTGCAAGTACAGGTTGCGCAAGTTGACGACAGCAGCGAGATCAGAAGGAAGTGAACCAGTGAGAGCGTTGAGACGAAGACTGAGAGTGCGGAGACGAGTGAGGTTTCCGAAAATGCCATTGGGAAGTTGGCCTGAGAGAGCCACACCAGGAAGACGAAGCACTGTGACTCGGTTTTGCTCACAAAGAACACCAGCCCAAAGGCATGGACTAGTCTCTGTTATGTTCCATAGAAGGGTTCTCCCACCGACAGCAGAGCGAAGAGCCAAGAGTGCAGATCGGTCAGAAGCCAGATCTGGTTTTGAAAAAGGGAACAATATTGTGAGAAAAGTAAAGACCAAAATGGGAAGCGTTTGAGGCTTCATTTTGGGAACCCAGATTGGAGAAAACCCAGGTTGTCTCCACAGGACAGAGAAAGAGAGAGAGAGAGACAGGAAATGGGTTTGTGAGTTTTGGAGTTTTTAAGTGTAATTTCTAGGCATTGGTTGGTTTTGGGGGTTAGTGTGTGAGTTGGAGAAGCTGCATTTCTTTTTTTTTTCTTTCTTTCTTTCTTTTGTCTGTGGGTTGAGAGGAGAGTGACTGTGTGAGAGAGTGAGAGAAACAGAGAGAGAGAGAGACAGAGAGAGAGGTGTATTGTACAGGCTGTGTAGCGTGGTTAAGTTTAATGTTAATTAGAGAAAGGCAGTACTAGTAGTTGTGACTTGTGAAGGGTAAACAAACCCTACTTCTTGTTGTTGTTTTGCATTGTCAGTTGGGTAGTCAACTAGGATTCCATTTCCCTATCTTTTCTTTCTTTTTTATTTTCTCTGTCCTTGTCTTTCTTTTTCTTTTTCCTTTTCTTAGTGCTCCTTTTTTTTTTTTTAATATAAGAAAGAAGAATATATATCTCTTTTTTTTGTTATTTTGTTGGGGGAAGTTGTGCATCTATGTATAGAACGCCTTAGCCAAACTCATTTTTTGGTAATCTGAATATTTCAGAACAATTTCAAGTCTTTTCCATTTTGTTCATTTCAATTTTAAGATTTTGTTTTCTAAATTCAATCATAGTTTTAAATAAGGTTACATTCATGCTCTTAAATTTGTAAAAATTTAATATGAATCAAGAAATGGATTTGTTTCAAATAGAGAATGGTTATGTCCAAACCATTTACAACAACTAGTCCACAAGGATTGTATTGAAAACATGAGAGAAAAGAATAAGGTTTTTTTTTTTCAAATATAGAAAACTCAGATTTATTAAGTAGAAATTAAAATATAATTTTGTTAATTAATCTTGACAGGTCGTAATTGTCTAAAAGACAGCACAACTAGCCTTATCCGTCTCAGTCTGCCTACCAACTACGGTCTACCATTTCTTTCATTCACTCCTTTTAAAAAGTTCATACGTGAATGTGAGCATGAATTGCAGTACTTTATACTTTTTTTTTTTGGTTGATGTACAGTACTTTATCCTTTGTGGAATTACTGAAGTAAACTGTCAATACAACATTTTTCTTTTCTTTTCTTTTTTTTTTCTTTTTTTGAATTTCATATTTCATTATTTCTAGTTGTCTCAGTCTATCATCAATTTATCGAAAAGTATTCAAATTATTTATTCAAAAAGAATAATCATTGCTGTATAAAAACTTCTAAACAATTACAAAAAGGAAGTAGAAATCTACATATTTCCTTCATCTTATAAATCTTGCTAAGTCATTCATACCGGTTTATTGTTCATTTAATTTAACTAATATCTATCACTGTGTATAATTGATCATTATACAAATTAGTTACCCAATTAATAATTTAAAGCTTTTAAGTTTTAATATATTAGCAACCTCATGTTAAAATAAAACTTCCTACAACGAAAAATAAAACTGTCAGCTCGTACATAGCATTTTGTTCTTTTAATTTCCCCATGAATACCAATTCAATGTAAATCATTAAAGATAATGATATATTGAATAATTTTTCATGAATTTTATGATTTTAGGGATGGCTGCTCATGCATTAGCTAAATGGTTTGAGAATCAAGGTTGGTTTGGTTCTTTTGTTCTGGATTATTTACGTCCATGTGTGTCCAATTATGTTGAAACGGAGGCTGCCTATTTTGTTTCCTTGGAATAATTTGTTAATTGTTGAATTTTGTTTTCTTGTAATAATTTCTTCATTGTTGAATAAAATTTCAGTTGAT
This sequence comes from Quercus suber, assembly GCF_002906115.3. Lineage (NCBI taxonomy): Eukaryota > Viridiplantae > Streptophyta > Magnoliopsida > Fagales > Fagaceae > Quercus > Quercus suber. Next base: position 110,756 of record NW_027069778.1, on the reverse strand, counting down.
CTAAAAATGGATGGCTAACGGGTGGGGTGAGGTTGAATCAGGGAAAAATTAATGTGAGATGAGGATAGGGCAAATCAAGAATAGAATGAGTTTGAGATATTTTGTCATCCTTTAGATGACTTCGATATTAATGAGATAAGTATGAGAGAAAAAGGTATGTGGGCTCATTAGAAGAGTGAGAAAACAAGTAAATGAGAATTATACAAAATAAATAAATTATAATTTTGATAAGTATAAGAAATATTACAAATAAATAAATATATATATATATATATACACACACATACACACATTCATTCATTCAGGGTTGGGCAAGACAAAATAAGACAAACCCATTCCCATTCCCATTCCATCACATCTCTTGGAAAGAAAAGAAAATCAAGTGTGAAATTTTTTCCATCTCTAGGAGTCTATTATCCACTTAAATATTTTTATTTTTACTTTTTTTGGGGAAATTTTTATTTTTTACTTGATCTAACTAAATAAATTATTTATCATGGTAAGATTTGGATATTTTGTTTTTTTGAAAGCCAAATAAATGTGCTACACAATGGAACTTCAAGATTAATCAATCTAACACTTTGACATCTTCCAACACATAATCAAGAATCAAACTATAGTTTTCAAGGAATTAAGCATATATAATCGTCAAACTATTTAATATAATTTTATCTTTTTATTTTATTCATTTGAATGCGATTTTGTCAACCTTTCAAATTTCAGTAGTTCAAAAAATGTCTTCTAAATCAACAAAGAAAAATAATATACACAAGTATTCTCTCTATTTGAAACTTTTAATCCATTCATAGTTGATTTTATTATATATTCTATTATTTAAATGATTGTGAGAACAAATAATTTATTTTTTAGTGAGCTGACTTTTTTCTACCTTGTATAATTAATACTTCTAATATTTAATAGTATGAACTTATATTTCTTGAGAACAATTAAACCTAGACCGTACATCAAAGAATTTTTTTTTTCTTTTTCTTTTTGAGAAGGGTATATCAAAGACCCTTTTTTTTTTTTTTTTTTTTTTTTTTTTTTGAGAATGGGGTATATCAAAGACTTGGTCGCATGAGATTTTGCTAACTAAATTAGATCAAACTTTAAGCTGTACCAAAACCCGAATTACAATATCCAAATAAATAAACAAAGGCAGAAATAACAACCTATTTGCCCAATCAACATTAATATAGTTTTATTATCCAAAAAAAAATCAATATAGTTTCATTAATTTTTAATAACAATTTCTTCATTTTAGTTGTTTCAACTTTTAATTTATACATAGGGTTCTAATGTCCATTCAAATAGGACTAACGATTAGCCATTTGATCATTTGTGGAGTCGAAATAGATTTTTCGTTTGAAATAGTATTAAACGTTTAAATAAGATTAAATTGTTAGTTTCATTATGCTTTACTGGCAAATAGGGTTTTTATTTTTTTTTTTTTTTTATTTTTAGGGAAGCCCCTATATTTCAAACGCAAGTCAAAATTTTTTTTATCCACAATATGGTGTGTATATATATATATATATATATATGATAATTACAATTCCATAAGATCTCAAGTGTCTGACAATCCAAAGAAAATAAAAGTATTATGCACATATAATACACTAGTTAAACAATAATTCTATGTTAATTAATATCAAATAATAAAATAGATGATAAAGTTTAAATAAATAAAAAATGAGAAATACTTTAAATTACATAATATATAAAATATATATATGTGCGGGGCTGCAATCTCAAGTTAGTTTTTATTTTGTCTAAGCTCATGTGAATATAAGGATGAGGTCTTGTTAATTGCATGTCTCCCGAAATCGACATTTAATTGATGATATTTTATCCTCTAGATTGAGGGTTGTACATTTAGCTAGATCAGTCACTTATTTTCATTAACAAAAAGGAAAAGAAAAGAAAAGAATATATGAATAAACATATTTATTGATAAAACTTTTAATTTACATTTCATTGAATATAAAAATGAAAAATACATGACCTTATCCTAAATACATTCTAAGAAAAATACTTGACTTTAGAATTTAGTTACATTCTAAAAGATGAAAATTACATGATAAAACTTAGTCTAAGAACCGTTGGTCTAAGATTAAAAGTTAAGTTACGAAGTGGGAGTATTAAGAACCCACCCTGCCTAATGTAATTGGTCTTCTAGAGTATGATGGACACAATCATGTCATAATATTCATTCATCCAACAGATCAAAAAATAAAATAAATTTAATTAAAAAAAAAAAAAACTAACATTGAGGTTTTTGAAAAAATGATTTTGAACATAAGAACAACATATGAATATTAAAAAATAATCAAAGAAAGTCTTTTTTTTTTAATTTAAAAAAAAAAATTTAATGGCAATGACAAGATCAAAAAAATCAAATGGATGAGAAAAACCACCGACATGCAGGCATGCACAAGGCTTGATGATAAATTTAGGTTTGGCATGTTTTCGGGGGCGTTGGAGAGTATAGAATTGAGCGATAGAGATCCGATCGTGTACTGAATAAAAGGATTACCAACTACCTTATAACCTTTATCGAAAACTTTCTCTAAATCCCCTAGAATTGTGTGTTTAGAACTGTAAACACCTTTTATTTATAAAGGGATGAAGGCATGGGTTGACGAGTTTGAGTGAAAATTAGACACACCCAAGGCTTGAATCCTCTAAAAATCATATCAAAAGGTGATAAATATGACTTGAAAATAGGGGGGAATTCAGAAAATGATTGGAGAATTTGAGGTTAAAAAATGGCTTGCCAATTACTTTAATAAATAATTAATCAATTTTCTACAGTTTCATTAAATACACTCGGATATACATTATGCATCTTTTGTTTGATAAATGTCCCGACAATGTCATCTGAAAGCAACATTGCACATAATGCATCATTGTATTTATGCAGATAATCGTGCTCATATGACATATCATTCATGCTTAGAAATATTGGGTATTCATGCCATGCGTCATTGTGCAACATTATTCCATGCTTGTGAATGTGAGATCACCATATGTCGCTCTAGCTCTGAAGGTTTCACTTCTGAAAATTTTTGGAAAACCCCTATACCCGGAAAGTGATTGACCAACCCTCCTCCTCCTATGTGTTCATACTTCATTAGTCATAACCCTGGAAAGAGAGTAGTGCGTGCACCTTCACTTAAATCTGAATGGTTAATTAACTAGGGCAAATAATTAATTCTTGCATCACAATTATAGGACATGAGTAGTTCTTTACCTTCCGCCGCTGTCGTGCATTTTGAATTTATTATAAAAGGAGTGTTGTTCAAATCACCCATGATGAAGTTTTTCATGAGCAAACCAAACATATTATTGGTCAATTGATACTTGTTTTGCACCATCTGTTTCAAGACGTGCTACAACTTTGTCACGTCTCCGCTCAGGATCAACTTTGCTGATGTCTTTATGAAACCTTATTCACCATGCCACTTATATGATCTTGTCTTCAAACTCAAGTTATTAACTTGTTAAAACTTAGAGAAATAATATATTCACAACTGTGGGGCCCGTGGGCCTGATAACCACAGCCCATCGCATAGTAGACCCAAGGCCAACGCCGAGGAGGACTGACCAGCCGAGGCTAAGTCAGACAAAACCTCTTTTGTAACCCGCGCCGAGAACCTATTCGTCCTCGGCATTCTAAGGATAATTTTTAGAGGGGACAAGCCCAGAGCAAGCTGTCACATTTGCACTTAATGCATTCACCTAACCCCTCTGGCCGCATTAATGGGGATATAACCCCTTGGCAGGGCAACGTTAATCAGAGTGAACCACTTGAGTACTGATAAAGCCCCTGATGGGACGGACGACCAGAAGAAAGGCAAATGGATGATCAACAGATGGAATAAGGAGATAGGCAGATGGAAACTATATAAGAAAAGCAAGTAAAGTAAAGAGGGGGGGGGGAAAAAAGAAAGAAGAAAAGGGTCTCCTCGGCCCGTGGCCGAGGAGCATCCCCTCATTTGTAAAGAAACTCTTAGTATTTCTTTTATAAAAGAAAGTTCATGCATGGTGATCGACGGCCAGCGCCTAAACCTTTAACCCACTCTCTATAAATTTATTGTTTGGGCTGGATTGGGCTGAAAACCCATTCATATTCAGGGTCAATCCAAATTGAGTCCCTACAATTGGCGCCGTCTGTGGGAAGGATTAGAGTGCTGGCCGGCGCACCATGCGAGTGTTCTAAGTATTCGTTTTACAGTAGGTTGAAAAAAAAAAAAATATATATATATATATATATAGAAGATTTGACCCGGCAGAGGGGTTAGGTGAATGCATTAAGTGCGAATGTCAGCTTGCTCTGGGCTTGTCCCCCAAAAATTATCCTTAGAATGCCGAGGAGCGAACAGGTTTCGGTGGCGGGTTACAAAAGAGGCTTTGTCTGACTTAGCCTCGGCTGGTCAGTCCTCCTCGGCGTTGGCCTTGGGGCGCCAATTGTAGGGACTCAATTTGGATTGACCCTGAATATGAATGGGTTTTCAGCCCAATCCAGCCCAAACAATAAATTTATAGGAAGTGGGTTAAAGGTTTAGGCGCTGGCCGTCGATCACCATGCATGAACTTTCTTTTATAAAAGAAATACTAAGAGTTTTTTACAAATGGGGGATGCTCCTCGGCCCGTGGCCGAGGAGACCCTTTTCTTCTTTCTTTTTCCCCCCCTCTTTACTTTACTTGCTTTTCTTATATAGTTTCCATCTGCCTATCTCCTTATTCCATCTGTTGATCATCCATTTGCCTTTCTTCTGGCCGTCCGTCCCATCAGGGCGCTTATCAGTACTCAAGTGGTTCACTCTGATAACGTTGCCCTGCCAAGGGTTATATCCCCATTAATGCGGCCAGAGGGGTTAGGTGAATGCATTAAGTGCAAATGTGACAGCTTGCCTGGCTTGTCCCCTCAAAAATTATCCTTAGAATGCCAGGACGAACAGGTTCTCGGCCGGGTTACAAAAGAGGTTTGTCTGACTTAGCCTCGGCTGGTCAGTCCTCCTCGGCGTTGGCCTTGGGCCTACATGCGATGGGCTGTGGTTATCAGGCCCACGGGCCCACAATAGCCCCTCAAAACCCTGCTTGCATTGTTCCCGGACAGGGAGGAGGGTTTTGATACCTACGGGCCCTCCTAGGCGAATCGCCCCACTTCGGCTTGTGTTGATGCTGGCGGCTTTTTGACTGCCGATGCACGTTTTTAGCGTTTCAAGACCTAATGGGTGCCCACATTAAATTTGGGGGCACCACGTTTTCCACTTCAATGGCATGATCTTTTGCTTTATGAGCAAGCGGTTACATTTGGGGAACTTAAGGGGAGTATAAATACCTGTTTGAACCGCCTGATTTATCATTTCGCGCGGCTTACAATTATTGACGCGTATGATTGAATCTGGTTCGACTCGTACACTATCTGAAGAGTATCGTCATACTTCTGTAAGTCTTCTTTTTTCTCCTTGATTTTTACTCCTCCTTTTCTTCTTTTTAGAACTTTTAGTTGTCTTTGGGAATGGGTAAGTTTAAGAAATTGGTTGAATCTGACGAGATGATGAACAAATTCATTGTCGACTATGGATACCCAATAATGTGA